>NW_008654323.1:0-9088 GCF_000695815.1 Acanthisitta chloris | reverse complement strand
CCCTGGAGTTTATACACAACTTCCGAACTGCATTAGGGAGAGAATGGAGTGAATTAATCTACCAAAACTATTTCCAATGTTTTTTCAGTTTTAATGTTTTCTTTTGAGGTTTCTCTAGCTGGCTGACCTGAGACCTATTTCCCTCTGGAGCCTGTGTTGTGGTGCCAGCCCTTTTATTACAGCAGGTTCACATCTAGCGGTGAGAGCGGAGGAGGAGGAACTGCAAGCTCCCTGCTGCTGCATTTGGTTAGCAGCCTCCTCCTCCTCCCACTCTTCAGCAGATGTTTCTGCTGTTTTACCACAACAGGATCTTTTTATACCCTCCCAATTCCTAAAGCAAACAGCAGCCAAAATCAGAGACCCATCTCCAAAGAACCACAACAAAAGCACTGACCCAAACTACCACCACAATACAACTGGAATAAAAACCTTGGCCCTTGTGAGAAGAGGAGGCTGTACACAATGTCACAGGGACAGTGACTAATCTTTGGCAGATCATGTGAGAAAGTCTCGAAGTAGCTGTAGTGACAGAGAACAGCATGAAAACAAATGGATGATTCAGATGTAAATAATATTCTTTAGAAGTGATATTATCAGAAGCTCACATAAAACATTATCCAATCTTTTTACCATTCAGAAAAGCCAATGGCATTTACAGCCGTCTTCCAGATGTGCATTTTCAGTCACGTGTGTCTGTGAGCATGTGCATGAAGTCAGTGGGTTCAAAACAGGTGGGATTTCTAGCATGTCCATTTTTAAACAAATTCCTTGACACCACTAAATGTACATCTCACAGGGTAGGAAAACCTAGCTGCAGACAGTTCAGTCTGTGCGAGGCTCTTGCAGTTGACACCAAGTCCACGCTAGGAATTTTCTGACAGCAACTGACCAGACTGTGGGCCTGAAACAGTTACTGGTTGGTTCCTCAGGTCTCAGTGACTGGCAGGGAAGTAAAGAGGCTCACTCAGATTTAAGTATAGCCCTGTATCCCAATCAGTTAAGCTAGAGATCACTTTACGCTGCTGATGTAGGCATATAAGGCTGCACATCAAGCTACTCTGAGACTGAGAGGTACTTAAGTCAGTTTCTTGCTATTATTTGCCTTTCTGCCCCAAAATCATCTTAATTAAGCTTTACTTCAAGTAGTAAGTGAAATTACTCTTATTTGTACATGCAGAAATAGACATCACATTGCTTTGTCACTTTAACTTGTTGAATGCAAGTGATCTGTGGCACTGCTGTGACAAATACAGCAAATCCTATATAACATATCACTGCCGTATATTTACTGTCAGAAGGCATCTGTACCATACAGCTCAGGTAATATCAAAGCTACGGCTGTGACTAAGTTCTTTGCCTGCACTGCATGACTACTATTGCCTGCTTTGAAAAAGCCACATGTGAAATGCTATGAGGTGATGTGAACATTAACCAGACCTTCCATCTGGCTTCAAACGCTCCATGGGCTGAGTGCATGCACACGTGTGCTCGTACACAGATGTCCAAAGCCACTGCACAACCTTGGTCACAGACTTGCTTTGTAGCATATCCTGCTGCCATGATCTCCACTTAACACATGAATGGCAACGATGCTCTGCACAGGAGAGTCAGCTGAAACACTGCTCTTTCACTCCCTCAAAGCCAAAAGCCTTCTTGCTCTTAGCCAAAAAGCTGTGCTTGCTGCTGCTTAAACACACATGCTTCCTTAGATATCCTGTGTTTCCTTATTCTTCCTTAATTATCTGCATCTCTTTGATGTCCAGGCTTTCATCTATTGCAACAATGAGGAATCATCTGTTTGGGGAAGAAAAGCACAGTTCAAGATATTCTTAGGAGAGAGCATTTGGATGCCAACAGGCTCTACAGTGGAGGACGACTGCAGGTCAAAAGTACTATTTTCCTCCTGCTTTTTAGCCTTTAGGTGGTTAAAGGGAAAATGAATGAATGATTTCCTTGTTCTAGCGACATTCTGGAAATCCTATGTAAACGAAACTATCTTTGACAAAATCTTGGTGAGCCTTAAGTTAAAATAACAGTGGTGATGTCATTGACCGGGCAGTGGGACTGAATGCTTCCTACAGCTTCTGGTGAACTGTTCCATGAACACTGCACTGGAAAATTCTCCATGTTTCAGCCATCTTCCAAAGTCTGTAATTTGACTTCATCAATTAAAAATATCTGAAAAGTTTTTTAAAAGAGTTGTTCTTTACATGATGACTAAACCCAGAATCAACAATTCCTGAAGCACCAAACATTTAAAATAATACTGAAAACATGTATGTTGAGTTTAAAATTGTAAGTGGTTATGGTAGAGGAGGTTTATTCAGACAGGTTCAAGAAAAATGAGCTCATCAGTTGTGTTGCATAGAGCTGTTAGTGAAGGCTTTGATCGGATTTTCTGAAAAAATGCACATAAAGTATTATTTTGAGAACGCCCGCAGAGGAGAGTTTCAAGAGCAAATACAAATATTTACACTATAAATGCACTTTAATCTAGTGGCTCTTACTTTGGGGAACAGATCAGAGTACCACCTAATCCATGGGTTTTGTTAGAGGTCAACAACACAGTTTGGGATTTGAAATACTGCTCTTCACAATAGATTTCTCACAAACAAGCTGGAGAACAAGCACTACCTGCAAGAATTATGCAGACTCTTCTCACAGTAAATAACTCAAGATTAATATAATTTTAAAAATTGCAGATTACTTGCAGAGTAAACTGTTTTCTTATTGCATAAATTCTTTCCAGATGATTTATTAATGTACTAATAGAGCAGGAGCAAAAAAGCATGTTCAGCACCAATAAAAGATAAAAAATAATTAGAAAACTCAAAACTGACTTTACTCGTTAGCACAGACAAATGAAAACTGAACTGCTAGATGACAATCAAGACAGTAATTTGCATCCAAATTATAAGCTATCACACAGGAGTTCTTCAGGCTTCTTTGGCAAGATTGGTTACTCAAACTTGCATGCTCAACCTTTATTCAGAGGATTAGAATGAGAATGGAAACCCCTTGTCCAAAATTCAAATTCTTAAACCAAGCATATTCCTTAAGACTATATTTTTGAATGGATGGTGTAGCTAGACTACTGGGTTGGGGCTTTTTGTTTATTATTTGCTTGCTTGTTAGGGGTTTTGTCCTAAATCAGCTAAAGGCTCTGTTGGTACAGTACTCACACCATGGGCAGTTGCATTAGTGTCACGGAGACTGAGGCTGGTCTGCTTGATTCTGTTTCAGTAAATCAGGAGTGATTGCTGGCACAGAATGACATTATTTCAATCAAACTGTGGCTCTGTTTGGCAAGATTCTACCACACTTAGGCAGTTACATGGGTGTGCTGTGGAGACCTTTAAATTCCTGACAGAAAGGGGGAGACTGGTGTTAGAGAGGGACTCAAACAAACACTTGTCTTTATGTATGTACCCTACACATCTACTGGGCAACACAGGTACATCCAGAAGGGAGCTGAGAGCATTCACCTTGGATGTCTGGAGCTAAATTGGTGTCCATTTTGCACAAAACATTTTGTTTCAGTATTTTATTTTATGCTTTAAAACTTGTTTCAACTGGCCTAGACCTGACAGAGCTGGAATGTAAAGTGAAATTTCAGGCACCTCAGTTTTAGGGACAAATCTCACTGAACAGGCTTTCAGAAGCAAAACACTTGAGCTTTCTGGAAATTAAATGTTTATGATTTCAACATATTTATGATGCACTCAATTACTGGTGATTTTGCTGTTACTTCTTTCTTTAAATGCAGTATATTGTTCAAAGCAGAGTTTGTAGAGAATGATAACACAGCAATGGACTCAATTAGGAGATCGAAGGAAACATAGAGGAAATTCAAATGTTTCTGCAGGCCTAAAATAGAAGTAGCAAACTTCCAAGATAAACAGCTTGAGAATAACTGCTTCAAGTTTAATTTGATAAACAACATTACAAAATTACTTTATAATGCTCAGCAGTTTGATGGCATTGGAGATATCTGGAAACAAGAAAAATCTGAGCCTCTCATGAGAAACCTTCCTGCTGTTTAACATTGGAAATGATGAAGTAAAAACAAGGCAAGAGTCCCTAATACTACATTTTACATTCTGTCTTGGATCTCCTACCCTGCTTCAGAAGTGATTAGCAAAATGCGGTCAGTAGAATACATGGCGGTGATTTTAGATACTGAACTACATTAAATGCAGTATATTTTAATAAAACTCTGCATTTGTTGTACACAGTGAATTTTTGAGACTTACGTTTTGTGTATATACTGCTGCACACTCATGAAGTTAACCTTCCCTTTCTTCATATTAAGTTATGGCAGCATGCAGTCTCCATATCATCTCTGGCATAATGGTATTAAACATACTTAACTAATCAGTGTTTTACTGATAAGCCAAAAGTTCCTCTAAATACATGTGTTTTATTTCATACAGTTATATCCCTGTATTGCTTAATCACATTGTCCTACAGTATATACTTCTCAATACATCACAACTCAGTTAACCACAGGTTAAACTTTAAACTGTCAGCAATTAAAGAATCCAGACCTGAACCAGACAAAACTATAACACATCAAGGTATAACTCAAAGTAACTGCCTGGTAATAACTCATGATGGAAGACTTGAGAAAGTCCCTTGCCCATTCCACATCAATACTGGCACCACTGACAACACCAACACCAACATTTACACAGGGACTGCTTTTTCTCAAAATGCCATCAGTTTCTGGGGTTTATGACTACCTGAAACCATCTCAAGTACAGTATATTTGAGGGGTATTAAATGTCAGCTTTTTAGCAGCCTCAGCCAGAAACAGACCTCAGACAAGACAGGAGTACACTGTTTCATTATAAATAGATAAGATCATTATAAGTTATGAAAATAACTACAGCCCAGCCTAAAGAGGCTGGCACAAAGCTGCAGTAGGATTTGGGTACTGTTCAGGTGTGTGAAAGTACGGGCACTCTGACAGTGCCTCCACTGCTCCCAGCTCCTGCCACCTAAGCACATCCTGGCTCATTCTTGGAGGGCATAATTGGTCCTGACACATTTGCCATCATGTAAGTTTAGATCTTATTTCCAGAAAGTAAAGAGTTCAAAAAAAGCTGCTAAACGGAATATTTATATTATTATTAAACCATTATTAATGGTTGGATTTATTAAAATATCACTTAAAACATTTTACAGCAACAAGCTTCTATCTCTATGTATTTATAACTGAGTAGCGAAAATTCATCACAGCACATTTTACCAAAGAAGAACCAAAAAGATCCATGATATTTTAGACAAAGTACAAAGAAGGGATTTGAATTATGAAACTTCTAAAGTCGTAATGAGATTGGGCATCTTTCTTTGTCGCCTGGATCTCAGAACACAGAATATGTTAAAGTACAAAGAATATACAGAAGTAGAAAAAGCACTGTCACAAAGCATTAAGGCACACCCAGTACCCTATTCTGTATGTTGACTGATGCAAGTAACATGTGAAATCCACCCAGAGAAAATTAAAGCTGACAATAGCAAGCCTGCATTTCTTGAGCCATTCAGCAACTTAAGATTTTAACCAATTTCTTCGGGACACCTCTGGTGTTCATTACTTCAGCTTTTTCTTTTCTACACCTAACTACTTCTCACTGAGCAGCAAACAAATACAATAGCACACAGGAAGTAGCAAACAAAAGGCCTTTTAACACTCACTCAAACCATTTGCAGAACATGCCAGGGCTGCCCAAAGTTTATTGGTTTATACCCAAAACCAATTTTCTTAAACATGTAGCAGAACACTGTATCATTTTGGAAGTCAAGAAACTAGATATCTTAAAACTTAAGGGGGAAGGGAGAAAACAGACAAAACCAAAGTAGTGATACAACTGGCTTCCTTTATTCTTAATTTTGTTTAAGTGTTCTGAACATTCCATTGAATTTTCACAAATAGTTTCACTGGAGGCTTTAACATACATTTGCTCTATATTCACTTGTTCCTCTGCTAATAGTGACATTTCTTGGTATTAAATCATTCTCACAGAGGAAGATATATGACAGACTACCTGTTTGCTTTCAAGGCTGAGCTAAGGGAAAACTCAGAAACCAGGCACACAAAATACTTCCTTCTCTTTGTATGCAAAAGAAATGAACTGATAGGTGTATCAAGTGAAGTCACAGAACTATCTAGATGCCCATTGTGCAATTATTTGATGAAATTTGGTTTAACTACTTTCAAAAAAATTCCTTTGGAAATATTACTAAAGTTTTATAGTGGTAAAAGGATAATTTTCAGTTTTTCTCAAAGTGGCAGCAAGGTCCATGAATTCTGTACACACTCCCAATGAAAATGCTGACAGACTTCATAAAAACATTTCATGAAAGGACAAATTTCAACAAGTATGATTTGAGAGAATTTATCGCTTTGAAACCAACCCATCACAGAAGTCTCTCTTGCAGCCTATACCTAGAAGCAACATTAACAAGGGCAGTTAATACAGCAGGCACCTGATTTAGGCTGCCATCCCATGCCAAATGCTTTACCCCTGCCAGGTTCCAGCTGCACAAGCCATCCTGCTCCTCACAGCGGAAGAAAATGTCAGGGAAATGCTTTACCCCTGCCAGGTTCCAGCGGCACAAGCCATCCTGCTCCTCACAGCTGAAGAAAATGTCAGGAACAGACACTGTCCTCGTTTTGCTGGGTGACATTACAAAGAGAAAAAAGGCATTTGTGTACTAGTTTTGCAAGAATTCTTGTAACATCATTTTGAAATGGAGAGAAGGAGAAAAAATGGAAGAAAGCAAATTCTTTCACTTTTGTATTTTTGTTATGGACCAACATGATTTTTCTTTTTGTTTTAAATTAACACCATCAATACAATAGTGAAACATGTATCAGTGGGCTGTGATTTAGGTTAGATTTTTCCCCCTCTCTGTTCTGCAGGAAATCGCTAAGCACCAGCAATGAAAGACTCATCCTTATTTTGGGGTAACTAAATTATTTTTCAAAACCATGGGATTTTTTGACAAAGGAGAAAACTAAGGAATTTAAAATGATGATGGAGTCCAGTACCCACCAAAGCAAGGAAGACCAAGGAAGAATTCAGCTTCTAACACAGGACGTATGTTAAGAACAAGATCTGGGCAGAAAGACTAATCACTCAGTAAATAATCCCACCACCTTCCTGTCTGTGGTGCAAGAAGCTATTGCAGCCAAGTAGCTCTGAATCATCAACAGAGTAAGAAAATTAAAAAGGTTTGGGGTTGTTTGGGTTTCGGTTTTTTGAATTCTGTAGTGTAGTTTTCTCATTTTAAGGCTCTTAAGAAAGAAGCTGTACCACCAGTGAATTGGACAAGGCTATAAAACCATGATATTAAAAAACACTTCACAAATGATCAAATTTTACCCCATTGAATTAGTGTTTTGTTTTAGCAGAAATGCTGTCTCACATTTAACCCATAATATATTGGCACTTGAGTGAGGGAGAAATCAGACAGAAGAAATAAATGTCTCCAGGGGGAAGAAAATATAAATAAATGAATAAAATAGATAATAGATAGATAGATAGATAGATAAACCAAACCTCTCTTACTAGGCAATAAAAAAATTAGACCCCAGTGTATCACCGCAATAATAAACCACAAAACACCTCACCAAAGCAAATTCTGGCTGTGTAAGACTACCTTATTCAAGCAAGCATCAGTCAAGGGGAGAAAACAGGCGAAGAGAAATACCAGTCTTATCCTAAGAACATGAACAGCTTTGTGGCAAGGTGCATAACCCACCTTCAGGTTATAGAAATACATCTCTATTCACTGTTGGCACTTGGTCAATAAACCCCCTAAAACCCTCCTTATTTTTCAAGGTTATCTAATGAAGTAGGCAAAAACATATTCCACCTGCTCTCTTCATGCCTGATTTCCTCCCCTTCAATCCCATCCATCTTTTCCCTTCCCTTTCCTGGTTTTATATAGATCAAAAAGTAATGTTACAAACCAGCACATTTATGTTAGTGTAAGAGGCATGGAAAGCACTACCACAAAGTCTTTAACTGAATTATAGTCATGTGTTTCAAATAACAAGGAATGAGAGCAAAGTACATGGTTAGGCCCCAAGCCTCTTTCCATAAACACGAGCAGAGCCAAAGGATGGCTTCTCTAAGACCCTACATAAACATCTGGGATGAGAAGTATGGAAAAGCCATTCATCAGGGGTGCAGGGACTGCTACTAGCACGAACCTCCTGGTAGACCCACTTGATCACTCTGATACCAACGTAAGGGCCAGGCTAAGGGCTCCTTTACCAACTTCAGACAGACTCACCTAAAACCAACATCAGTATTTGTCCTCTGACCAAAAACAAAGACACAAAAGATGAGCAGAGAAGATAAAGAGATTTGTAGCAGGTGGCAAGGACATTTCTGCAGACAACTGAGAAGCCAGCTGCATTGGCAGCGTGGCAAGGACATTTCTGCAGACAACTGCGAAACCAGCTGCATTGGGAGGACACTGAATCCACAGAAAGTTGAACCAAAGTTGGCTGATGTGTAACAGTTAAAGACTTTTTCAAGAAATACAAAAAAGGGTCCTGGAAAAGATATTCCACAGGGAACAACTCTTGCAAAATTCACGTGCTTCCCTGGGAAGGGCAGCTTCAAATGCATCTACAAGAAAGGTGAGCTTGTCCAAAGGTAAAGTCTTGAAAGCATTGTGACTTTCTTATTAAATTATTATCCTACAAGAAAGGTGAGCTTGTCCAAAGGCAAAGTCTTGAAAGCATTGTAACTTTCTTATTAAATTATTCTCTTCAAGTTAGTGTCAAATCAATGTCAGCTTGGGATTCTCAAAACACTTTTCCTGGCAGCAAGTCAGCCTGCACAGAAAGCCCAGACCTGAGCTTTGCCAACCCACCTAAATGCTCCTACACCAGTACATGGGTAATGGGGAGGGTCAATGTCCAGCTTGTGTACAGCAGTTCTTTCATTCTCCTTGTAAGTAGATGCTGTTAGAGAAATAATAGGAAGAAGCACAAAATATTACCCAAATTCTTAACTACACTGCAACAGATGCTAAACACAGTCAAAAGCTCATTTTCTCTCTCTCTCTC
>NW_008654322.1:0-20206 GCF_000695815.1 Acanthisitta chloris | reverse complement strand
GGACGGGCGGGCAGTGTGAGCCCGGTCGAAGCTCCGGGGCGCAGCGGGCAGTGGCCGCGGGTACCCGCGAGTCTCTGCCATCGCGGGAGGGGGAACGCAGAGCAAACGAGTGCTACTTCGAAAGGAATTGCAAGTCCTCGGGTTATGCTTTTTTCTCCTTTCTTGGTGCCTGCTGTTCAAAGGCTGCGTTGCTGGGACCCTCCCCCGAGCGCATCTCTGCTGTCAGGTGCCGTCTGTGGGCACGGAGAGGACAGATGTGTGAAGTCGGGTCACGGCCTCTCCGCTCACCGAAATTACCGTCACACCCAGGCACCTTCCACACATGCATGGTGCGTTTGGTCTGCTCCCGTGCGCGTTGTTTCCCCCTCTCTGTAACTCCCTGAAGGGCTATAGTGAAATCCTGCCTTTGCAGTCTCTGGAGCAGGGGGTAGATGGATGCTAGTGTAGGTTCCTGAGCCTCGTGGAACGATAGAAGGAAGGCTGTGTGGCCTTGTCTGTGGATAGGGTCGTTGAGTGCTCTTGTGGGGGACAGATTGTTGTACGAGTACTTGTGGCAGAGAAGAGCTATGCTAACCTATTTTTCAAGGAGATGATGCAAGTTACTACTACTCAAACTAAATAAATCTGTGAATGTGGGAGGGGCTGTCGTGATCGACAATTTTAAATTCGGCTTTTGTGGATCCCCTGAGATGATTTCACTCACTCTGAAGTTTCTCTTGCTATTAGGGACAGATTGTTGTACGAGTACTTGTGGCAGAGAAGAGCTATGCTAACCTATTTTTCAAGGAGATGATGCAAGTTACTACTACTCAAACTAAATAAATCTGTGAATGTGGGAGGGGCTGTCGTGATCGACAATTTTAAATTCGGCTTTTGTGGATCCCCTGAGATGATTTCACTCACTCTGAAGTTTCTCTTGCTATTACTCTCTCAGTTTTTTTTTTCTCCTATGAGAAAAATCAAGAGAGTAAAGATAGGGAGGCAAATCTCCCAAGGGGCATCGTCCTTCACTAGCAGTCATGCAGATTCATGAGGAAGGAGTGTGAGAGGGCAAACGGAAACAACAAAGTCAGAAAGAGTAGGAGCCACCAGACACATCTGTTACAGACAGATCTGCAGCCTCAACTGGGATGAAGCAGGGAGGGTTCCTTTTTCCTTGTTATGTAGGTTCTAATCAGAAACATGGAAACTGTATGTGGATGCACCTCTTGTTTAGTCACAGCTTATCTACCTTCCCCAAGGCATTAATACAAGATTTATTGACTATTTTTAGGTCTTTCTTCATTCCCATTTTGAAATAACTCCAATGCTGAGGTTTCTTTGGAAGCAGGAAAGGAAAATAAAATCCACAATCTAATAATTAATTTCTTTGATGTTGCCCCATCTCTATGCTGACAAAAAGTACTGTTTCTGTCTAGAAGTTCATTCCCAAAATTCAACACTTTGCACTACTTTAGTTTATTTTGCTAGTGTTTTGTCAAGCCTCAGATAACTGCATGTAATTGCATCCTTTCTCTACTGTGTTTCACATGTATGATGTCTTAGCCAAATTACTCATGTGCAGTTTTTAATTCTTTGCCATGTGTGCCTCTCTAGCCACTAAACATTTTTGCTTGTCTTATGAATTGTCTACTATATGTCTTTCTTGCGCTTGCACTGAGCTGCTCAGAGTTGTTTGCATGGTTATGTGTTTTGATCTTGGAAATACCATTACTTTGGGATGTTGGAGATTGGAGATGAAGTAGGATTATATGTCTCTCTAATTTACTCACAAAAACCCTGAAGAAAAGCATGTTTTCTTGCATTGTTCTGAGGTTGTCAACTCTTCCAAGCTGTTAGCTGTGACAAGAAGAGCTTGGGTTATAGAGACTTCTGGGAGGGAGTTGAATGAGAGATGTCTCCTCTCTTTCCTCCCTTTTCTTTTGCCCAAGGCTGCTACTGTCTTTGCCATCTGCATTTTACTTGCAGGCTGACCAATCGCACAGTGTAAATGCTTTTTTTGGGGAAGGCAGCTGGTGGCTCTAAGGAGACAGCTGATTATTCTCCAGCATGCTCCTATAGGCTGTGAGCAGATGTGCCTGACAAGGGAGCTGATCCCTCAGTCCATGGAGAATTGTCTTCTTTATGCCTGTACAAATTGTCTGTGTCCATCCCTCTTTGTGCCCAGATGCAGATGTCTTTCCCTTCTCCCCTTTGATATTGCATATGCGATATTGGAAGAATCATGTAAAATATGGGTATAGTTTCTCACCCCTTATCTTGTGTGTGTCCGTTAATATAGAGTTGTTTTGTGGTCCTTACAGATGAGGGCAAAGTACTTTTGGACCACATTTAAGGTTGCACAGTTTATTTTTATTTCTCATTTCTGTGGCCATGTTGCATATATTTGCTGCACATACAAACAATAGAAGATGGAAGAACTACCAACTGGTGTGTATGGTCAAACTAGATCTTTATAATGTGGTTTAGCCACCAAAGAGAAGGGCAATATCTCCCAAAAAGGGTGCAGTCATGAAAAAGTGTTTATTAAGAATATTTCAGCTTGGCTGTTCTTGGTCATAAACATGCAATGATCTTTTTTCAGAAAGCTAAAAGACTCATTTTTGTGAAAAGTTGATTAAAGCTTTAGTGGGAAATAGATGAGCCTCCTATGAATACTGTCATTATTTTGTCTTGGTTTTTTTTCTTAAACCTGCTTTAATATTACTGTTTAAAAAAAGAAAAATTTAAATTTTGTTAGCAAGTTTTGTATCATCTTACCACAGTACAGTTAAGGTACTTCTTCCAGCTACTGACTCCACACATTCAGCTGTTTTCCAACTCTTTGCAAGCTTATCATTTAGCTTCTACATGCTTAGTCTTGGGCTGAACATCCCTCTTCTCTATATTTGCAACCTTGCAGTGTCATGGGCTTTAGGGAGTGTGCACAAGTATAACATAGGTGTATTTTGTAAATAATTCTGTAGATGTTATACAGTAGCAAACTAGCTTTCTGTCTCCAGTGCTGACAACTGTGCTTTGTAAACAGACCCCCTAAAGGATAAAAGCTTCTTAACTACTCCTGTCAGCCATGGCACTCTAACATGTGAGCAGGAAATATGAGTAAGAAATTTCATGTTGTCACTCTTCCCACATTTGAGTTATACAATGTGTTTTAAACTTAACTACACTAGTACTTACTTCTCAGAGGCATGTGTTGTACTTTTGAGAAATATTCTTCTGCCACCAGAAATAGAATTTTATTTGAAGTATACTGTTAATACATGCTGTGTATAAAAAAATAATTAAAAAGTGTGTACTTTATGGAGGTACTGGCACATTATTTTGTACTGGAGGCTCTGTCTTGCCTCTTAAAAAGTCACTGTGGAGCAGGCTGATGCTTCTGTCACAGAAGTCCTACTTGAAGATTGCTCTTGAGACCACTTCTAAGAAAAGCTCTTCTAGTCACTGGTTTCAATTTTCCATGCCTCCAGAGGCCCCTGTGCATTCTGCTACTCAGACTTGCTTGTCAAGAAAATTTTTGTTCAAACGTTTCACATGCACACCCCCCTCCCATATGCACGCGTGCATGTGCATGCTACCGTGTGCACACAACAATGGGGAAAAAAGGAGAAAAATGTGTTGTCCTGGGAGTAGAGAAGATGCTGGATGCTATAAGAACACAACCTACCCAGTCTGAAAGCCATAGCCTTATGTATGAAGGCTGAATCCTTAGGGTCTTGATTCACCTTAGGATGGAAATTCTTGCCAGCCCAGACCTGTAAATTGAAACATATATGACTTCATTTTCAGACAGGCTTTATTTTTTTTTCCTTTTCTCCTTAAGCTTGCCAAGTAAATGATTCCTCTGCTGATTCTGCAGTTTCCAATTGCATTTTTTTTCTCTGTGCCATGTCTCTGGAAAATATCCAATGTGTCTAAATCATGTAATTAAACCCTAGAAGCTAGAGACCGAGAACTACTGACTCTTTTAAACATATTTCTGTTTTAGCATACTGATGTTTCTCCAAGTTACTGTAAAGCTTTCAAAGCTCCCTAAATGACCTGATCTCTCTCCCACTTACTGCATAACACTCACATGATATGAATCTGTTTGGTCCAGCTGACCACTTCAGAGGCAGTGTGTAGGATACAGGCGCCTGTGTGGAGGCCTTTAGCATCAGGCTTACCACAGATTCTGTCAGATCCTGAGGATATCTTCAAATGGAAGCACGGTT
The DNA here is from genome assembly GCF_000695815.1 of Acanthisitta chloris. Classification (NCBI taxonomy): domain Eukaryota; kingdom Metazoa; phylum Chordata; class Aves; order Passeriformes; family Acanthisittidae; genus Acanthisitta; species Acanthisitta chloris. Next base: position 15,989 of record NW_008654322.1, on the reverse strand, counting down.
CCTTGGCAGAACTCTCTTTTCTTCCTAACTATTCTTTAAGAAGAGGGTGGAATATCCCAAGAGGGGCAGTATTTTGGAGATTTGTGGGCAGATTTTGAATAATTTCAGTTTGGAAATTCAGTTGTACTGTTTATAAAACTGAATTTCCAAATGTTAAGTTTCACTCACAACTAGGATCAATTTGATTCCAGTATGCAGAATCTGGAATGCTTTCTGCACCAGGAAGTTTTTTGAAATTATTCCTTCTTGGGTTTGAGCCAGGGAGAAGCTGCTGGAAGCACAGCTGGATTGGGATGCTTGCCTGCAGTTGTCTCCCAGATGGTTCCTTCCCTTGCTAATGTCAGTAGGCTTTCAGCTAGTGCCAGAAGCAATGGGAATGCAAATATATACTGACATTTTCACTTTTCAGTGAGTTTGCTAATCCCATTTGGTGCCTGTGTTGTTCGTAAAGGGGCTACCAGATCAGCTGTTACCACTGCCATCACTGGTATCAGGAGTGGAATAGTTCTGTTGAGGAGTGTTCATTTCATTACTAGTGCAGAGAGGATCTTAGTGGCCTTCTCCTCGTGCAGTGTCTAAGCATGTTAGAAATACATATAGGTGCAGTTCAGCATGATTTGAGAACAAATCCTGGTGACCTGAATATAAATCAGTGATCTGTTAAAAGCTAGGAGATAGATAAGAGGCTTGACAGAAAGAATTTTCTTGGTGTTCTGCTGGGACATGTATGTGGAGTCAGATGCTGAAGAGTAATTAGTTTTCATTTGGAGCCTTGCTGTAGCTACCTTTTTGCTCAGGGCCTTAGGCTGAGCACCAGAAAGACATTTGGTGAAATAGCATAATGGGAATGATGCATGACTTGTACTCCTTGTTTCAGTTAAAAGTCCACTTAGTTCTGACTAGAAGAATTGTGTTGACAGTGATGTGTTTCTCATGGATAATTTTACTAGTCTTGAATTAGAAGTGTCTCTGGATGTTCTAAGAGAGCTACAGGTTCTTGCAAGTACTAAGGGCATCTTTGGGTAGAAGATGGAGGACCATTAAGGGAGGGTCATCCCGGAGGATGCCAAGAAGATGATCAGAGGGCTGGAGCATCTCTCCTATGAAGACAGGCTGAGGGAACTGGGATTGTTCAGCCTGGAGAAGAGGAGGCTACAGGGACACCTTACTGTGGCCTTCCGGAACACAAGAAGGGGCTACAAGATAGTTGGACAGGGACTTTTGACAAGGGCACGTAGCGATAGGACAGGGTTTAAACTGAAAGAGAGTATGTTTAGATTAAGGTATTAGGAAGAAATTTACTGTGAGGGTGGCGAGGTGCTGGAACATGTTATCCAGAGAAGCTGTGGATGCCCCATCCCTGGAAGTGTTCAAGGCCAGGCCACATGGGGCTTAGAGCAGCCTGGTCAAGCGGAAGGTGTCCATGCCAGGGTGGGTTGGAACTAGGTGGTCTTTGAGGTCCCTTCCAACCCAAACCATTCTGAGAGTCTGTGAGTCTATGAAATCAAATTAATGACTAGATCCCTGTTTCCTGAAGAGGATGGCTTCAAAATTTTTTTCCTAAAGAGATTCTTTTGACTCCGTCTAATGAATTACCCCAAAAAGAGAGTGTGTGATGACAGAGTGTAAGGCAAACAAATCAATCTTTGGAAATAAAAAGTTCAGTTCCTTGGAAGAATTAAGCTAAAACAAGTCTTACTCTGTCTGGTAAATTAATACCTACTGGACAACCCTAATTGAAATGATCAGTATAGGCTTGTTGAATTGTTGTACCTGTCTTGCTTCTCTCTTGGCTGATAGTCTGTACCAGCCCACTGTGTCCAATACGGTTATAAAGAGTTGTGTGTATAGAAATCAGAGTGGGAAGGGGGAACTTGCCCTAAAACCTCAGAAGGTTCTTTTAAAATTAGTTTTTAGATTATTCTTTTTAAAACAGCCTTGTTTTCCCCACTCCAAATCATAGCAGATCAGCCTGGTGTTTTCTTCTGTAATTTCTTCTGTGCCTCTGAACCTGTGGTGTTGAAATTGGACAATCCCAGACGTTATGGCACTAATGCAAATGCACATGGGCTATTTGTGCTTGACCGTGTGAACTTCTCTGCCATGGCACTGGTGAACTGGGAGCTCAGTGAAGAGCAGCAGAAGTGATTAGGAGACTACTGTGAATTTTTAAAATGCTATTAAAAAGAACTAGCTTAATGATGACTGAAAAAGGATTGCTCTGGAGTAGCTATAGTACCTAGGAGACTATTTGGCAGGATCCTAGGCCATGTGGCCAAAGTAGATGTTTCTGGGTTCAGTATTAAGGTATGTTTTTTTCCAGTGAAGGTCCAAGTAGATTGTAGAAAGTCATGAAAGTGCTACTGCTAATGCAATTAAAGAATATAACTAGGAAAGCTTCAAGAAATATACAGACAAAAATCCTGCAGTTGTCCAGGGACTGTAGGCCAGATGTTGTCTAAATAAAGATGCCCATCCCCCTCTTTTTGTTTCTATTATTACAGTCTCACCAGCAACTGGGGGAGGGACTACCTTCGTGACAGAAAATGCATCTTGGATCTGCTGTGTTACAACCAAAATTGGTTGGCATCCAAGGAAGGGAAGTGGTGTATTGTACTCCCTTAATTTTAAATGTCATCCTTCGGTTTTGAGGTTGGACATGCTTGTAACAAGACCAATGGGCCCTAGCATCCATACTGAAATATAAGTAAGTCTTTGAGACACAGAGGAGGCAGGATGAACTCTGAGATTTATGCTTTCATCTCTGGCATGAAAAATAATACAAACATGCATTAGAAAGAGATGCTATGAGCCTGAAATATTTTTCTACTGTAACCTGCTTGGCCTTCCCTTTTCCTCTTAAGACTATTTCTGTTCTGCTGGAGTATTTATGGCACATAATGTTCCCATTTCCTGAGGGTGGAAACATTGAACTGGAAATGCAGGATGGAGGAGGAGGGAAGGACCTGAGAATGAAATTGACTGCTCTGCAAGTCAATTGGCAAGTTCAGATTTTTGGTGGGGCTCCCTAACCCGCTTTTGCTACTCATGGGCTCCTTGTGATGCTTCACTGAACTCAGGTAATTGTCAGTCATTCCTGTTCACATCATCGCTGTCTTCTTTGCAACCTTCATCTCACTTCTGTTCTTCAAGCTACCATTTCTGCTTCATTTATCTCTCGATTGTCTTCTAGGCAGGAGCCAATTTTGGACAATGCAATTCCCAGAATCATAGTGAGAGCCTGGTCTAAGCCTTGTACCAGCATGAACTGTTGTTGTCCTCTAAATAAATATCTTGATTAAAGTTAAAAGAAACTCTGTGTTCAAGACTTCAGCACAGCAGGACCCATATATTGTCTATTCCTGTTGCTCATTTCAGTCATTTTAACAAGAGACCAAAGTATTAAGAGGGAAGGCAGTTGAGTCTGAATAGACATTATTAATTTGGAGACTGGAATTGAAGAGAGCAAAATTGGAGAAACCAACTGTTTTCTCAAAGTTTTTTTCCAGAATAAGTTCTAGGTCCCATAGTTCCTTCAGCAGGACCCATATATTGTCTATTCCTGTTGCTCATTTCAGTCATTTTAACAAGAGACCAAAGTATTAAGAGGGAAGGCAGTTGAGTCTGAATAGACATTATTAATTTGGAGACTGGAATTGAAGAGAGCAAAATTGGAGAAACCAACTGTTTTCTCAAAGTTTTTTTCCAGAATAAGTTCTAGGTCCCATAGTTCCTTTCTCTGTGTTCTTACCGTGCCTTGAGAGACTCTGCCAAGGGAGCTCCCTAGTTGCTTTTTACTGTGTAGTACAGGAACACCTCCTGCAAAAATGGTTGTAGGCAGACTATAGTTAGTGCTGATGTGCAATTCTATGGAGTATGACCAGTGCGGTCCAGGATTGTTTTGTAGTGTTTTAACACCTAATGGGAGCGCAAGATTCAAAGTAATGGTAGAACAGACAGAATTCCTGTCTAGGCAAACAGCTCTTCTCTGAGCTGTTTTCTCTCTCCCTTATAGCTTCCTAGTTTTGTGCATGTATTTCCACATCAAACACTCTAATTTATGTGCTGGAGCTAAAGCTTGTGTATTGTACAGCCTGTTGGTGCAGTCAGCAAAACGTAAGGGAATCAGCTTGGCTGAAGATAATTTTTTATTCCAACTTCCATTCAGGGAATATGTTATATTACAAGCCTCTTTTAGGGCAACCTTATGAGCTCAAAACCTGGTATTTGCAATTTTGTGGGGGTATAGCTGGGTGGAAGCCACCTGGTTATCAACTGCATGGAATGAGGCTGGAGGAGAAGGTTTTCACAGCAAGGTCAGGGCAGCTAACAAGTCAGTATGCTTTAGTGCTTTTCTGCCTTGTTGTTTTACAAAGAAGCATTCTTGTTTCTCTTAACAGGAGTAAAAGCAATGATGATAAATAAGGCTAGTAATTAAATGGTTTTAAAAGTAGCCTCTATCTGCAAATACATGAAGCCAACAATTTGTGAACCAAGCTCTATGACAGCCCAAGGCTGTGAAACTGATTAAAATGGAAAAAAGTAGTTTTAATTAACCCTTAAATTACGAAGCACATTCTCTGAAAACCCAAGTTGCCTCATTGAAGCCAGAAAGGAGGTTAATGAAAAGAGCTGCACATAAATTAAGAGGCTTTAATATTATTAGTTCTGTAATCTGTTTTGAAATGACAGTTTCTCTCATGGAATGAAAGGCAATTTCAAAATGCAGGGAATTCCCATAGAAGAGGAACATTATCTTTTAACTGGCTGTCAGTGCTGCTGCTGTCTCCCAATAGACAGCATAACCTCGGATACTGTGAATATGAAGAACATGCATTTTCTGCTTATCCTAAGTATTTCTTACTGTAAAACCCTTATGAAGTCAAAATCAAAATTAAAGATGAAGACAGTAAGCATATTTTTCCAAAAATGGAAGTTCTTTACTGCAGCTGAGAGAAATATCAATCCTTACTAAAGGGCATTGAAAAATGGTCCACAAAGAACTGTTTATGAAAAGTATATTCAGTTTGGGGTTTTTTCCCCCTTCCACTGTTTCTTTTGAGTGTTTGTGCACAGATGTTGGTTCATATATTTCTAGACATGCCATGTAAAGTTACATTCTTAATTTAAAATGAGAAACAGCATGAGTATAAAACAACTCTTTTCTTAGGCATGTCCATATCTTAGTTTTGTAAGTCACTCTGACTTTTTCTGCTGCTCAGCCCTTCAGGTCCTTGGTTTCCTTTCCAGCATCCGGACAGTGCCTTTAAGGCTGTTTTGCAGCTCTGTGTTTGGTTTTTCTGTGCAGATTTGCAGACCCACTTGCATATTTGGTCAGCAAATGCCAAGGTGATCTGTCTGATTTGTGGCGTTGCTTGTCTGGCCATTGCCAACACTGTGCTCGGCTTCTTTATCACTTTCCATCCGTCAGCAATCAGAACTTAGTGTATAATATAACTTTAATTTCACATGAAAAAGAAGCACTATCAGCACTTCTGAGCAGATGAGAACATGATTTTAGGGACATACTGTTTATAATACTGTAATGGTTTAAGCCCAACTGGCAACTAAGCACCACACAGCTGCTCTTTTATCACCCAGCCTCCCACCCTCCAGTGGGATGGGAAATAAAAACCAAAAAAAGGTAAAAAATGTGGGTTGAGATAAGAACAATAAGAACAGTTCAATAATTGAAATAAAAGGATAACAATAATAATGGTGATGATGACAATGATGGTGAAGAAGAAAGGGAGAGGGAGAGAGAGGCATAAAGCCCAAGAAAAGGAAGTAATGCACAACACAGTTGCTCACCACCCACTGACTGATGCTCAGCATGTCCCCAAGCAGTGATTGGCAGCTCCCAGCCAACTTCCCCCTGTTTATATACTGACCATGACGTTCTATGATGTGGAATATCCTTTTGTACAGTTTGGGTCAGCTGTCCAGGCCAAGCTCCCTCCCAGTTTCTTGTGCACTGACTCGCTGGCAGGGCATGGGAAATTAAGAAGTTCTTGATTTAGAGTAAGCTGTACTTAGCAACAACTAAAACATCTGTGTTATTAACAGTATTCTCATACTGAATCCAAAACACAGCACTGTACCAGCTAGCAAGAAGAATTTTAACTCTATCCCAGCTAAAAGCAGGACAGTCACACATCCTTTGTTTAAAAACTGTTTTTGAAAAGGTTTCATTTCCCTTCCTTATTTAAATTTCAAATGAGTATACATATTTTCCTTTGTTGTTTTCAAACTTGTTCTACCATAAAATTACAATGAAATTGGAAGTGTTTGTTTAAACTTAGTTATTGCTAGCTGCACCAGAGAAGGAAACATCAGTTTTCAAAAATTTTTACTACCACAGATTATTCTCACCTAGAAGATAATAATGCAGAGTTCTTCAGGGATACTTAAGTCTATTCCCCTAAACATAAAATTCTGTGTTTAGAATTTTGGAAATGCAACATTTTACTCAGTGCTTGAGAAAGGTTTGCCATTGTGCCCCAGAGCTTGTGAATTGCATATTTTTCCTCTTTGAAGCCTTATGTCTTTGTTTTGTACAGATAAAAGTATCATTGTTAAAGGTAAATCGTACTTGAAGTTGAAAACATCATGTTTATTTCCAGATAGATACAAGTGCATTGCAAGGATCTGTGCACAGTTGTACTAAGAGAAATATCCTGAGAAATTAAAGTGAAATTGCACAGTGAAACCATACCGAGTAGGTACAGTTGCCATCTTCTCTTTCCATCAGAGAAGATAAATGTGATGAACAGCTGCTAATTCTTTTTCTACCTCTTCTTTGTGCAGACTCCTTTATTTACTGTACAGAAATTCGAAGGGAGCAATTTCTGTATCACTCCAATTCCTATTATTTTTTATGAGAGTTTCTACCAGGCCTATGATGTATGACATACACAACGATGAATCTCTTCACATTTTTCATTCTATAGCAATACTAATATTTTAGAGCTGAGATTTTGATTCCAGGTGTTAATCTTAGAAACTTGAGTATAATTACCAATGGTTCTTTGAAAAGTACACAAATTACTAAAAATTGTCAGTGAAGTCAAATCTTGTGAGGTGGGAAGAGAACTTAGTGGTGCTTAATATGCATGTAATTCAAGTACTTAATCATCGGAATAAAAAATCTGTATCTTTAATTAGAAAATTTTTTAAATTGCTATAGTTTGAAGAGATCAATGTCAATTTTTGTTAGGCATAGCAGAAACATATTTTGGTTAGGAAGAAAGACTAGAGTCACAAGCAAAGCAGTGAGGCTACTTTAGCCATATATGTGTCATAGAAGAGAAGAGAGATTTAAGGGCAAGCACTGTAGTTTTTCTAAAGAAATGCTAACGTGGCCTCCCGACTGGGTTGGAAGATGGCACAGAGGCTCAGAATCTTCCCAGATACCTTTAGGCTGCTCCTGAAGAGTCATCTGGAGGGATCTGTTCAGCTTTCCATAGCTTCCTTTTTTAATTAGTGCAGATTTTAGTTACGTAGTGAAGATGATTCAGCTCAGTCCACTGACTGTAGAGGTCATTTGAGTGATTATGCTTCTAATTTGGGCACCCTATTAGAGCCTCAAGGGCTTAATAAAAATTAATGAAAATAAGCGTCTCTTCCCTCTAAGAGCTATGGAAGTTCCTCATTTGAATCCCGCTAGGAAATGCATAATCAGGGCATGGAAGATCAGCTTCAAGACTCCTCATGTTGCGATGATAAACAAGGAAATACATGCCTTTCTTTTGGGGAACATTCAAAATCAACCTTTGAATTGTCATTCTAAACTTAAGGAATCACACAACTCTATTTAGATAATCTGTAGAAGTGAATGATCAAGCCAGCTAGAGGAAATATTTTAGGAAGTACACTGTTGAGGAAGTAGAGCCTTTCTCACAAAATTTAATTAGTAAACTGAATGGGCCATAAAAATCTACAAGGCTTTGTTACAAATTCCACTCTCATATACTCTTTGTAAGTATTTTTGCGTAATGAAAAATAATCTCAAATAGTCACGAGGATAAAAGGATATGCTGCAACTATTGAGATGGTTTAAGTAATTAATTAATTAAACATTTCTCTGTGCTGCGGTGTCCTAGTGATAGTTTTTTTTTGAGAAAACACATTCACTTCATAATATAAAAACCCTGAGCAGTAAATATGTGTTGCTCTCCCCCCCCCCCATTCACTTCCTGTTCGGACTGTAGGAAGATTTCTATAAATAGCTGTTACTATAATTATTGTCTAAGAAAGAAGTTAGGCAGTATTATGTTGTGCTCAAAGTGTTAGACAGGCATTGAGTGACAGCTTTTCACAACAGCATTGTGAGATTTATCCTAGTGAGAAGCATGACTATAGCTGCAAGGGCATCTTCATGGCAAAGGAGCACTTATAGTAGGAGAGGTCTAGGAGCAACAAAGGCGGGGGAAAGGCCTCTTACTTGATGTATAACACTATCATGGTTCCCTGTTTATCATGAATGAGAAGTATTAATTCCAGTTTTTGTACTCTGTGATGAATCAGTGTGCAGCACAAATTAATTGGAATAGTAGTTTATTGACTCTCCCAGATGTTGTGCTCATTTATGTTTTTAATGCTTCTTAATGAGAGGTAATATTAAGCTGACATGAGTCACAGTGCAAAATGTGCAAGAGGAGGAAAGACTGATCGCAAAGGTACAGCATTTTCTCTGCCTTGAAGAATTTTTGAGGCACATTTATTTTGCATGTAGATATTTTGTGTAATGACAAATATGGGGGACATCTGTGGAATCGAGTGTTGCAGGAGGAAGTTGTACCCATATAATTATTTCTACTGTGAAATAAGCCCAGAGGAGTTTGTTAACAATGAATGAGGAAGAAGCATTGTTCTAGTGGGAGGAAACAAGATGACTTGGAAGAGTTCATGGGACAGTTAATAAGTACTGAAAGCATAAAAACTTTGGCACTGCTAGGATTTCAGTTTCTATTAGCAGAACAATTTTAAATGCATTAAAATGCTTGAGGATAGATATCTTTAAATATATTTCCACATCGGTTGCAAGTTCAAAACATGGATTGGATAAATTCCTAAAGAAATACTAAAGGGAATGGATTGGGACATACTCCCTAGTAACCCTTGTCTTATATTTGTGGCTACTGGAGCGGATCACTTAGAGGTCAGAATTGCAAGACATTTCCACATAGCACTTCTTTGTGCTGCTGGAGACATGGAGAAAACTTGGGTTAGGTGGACATTGGTCCACCTGAGTGTTTTCTTGTGTTTTGAAATGCACTGAAGTGTGCAGAATTATTTCACGTTCAAAGCTACAAGTATTCTGCCAATAAGGAAGGCTGTCAGGAACTCTCGATTAAGAGCTGACAGTTTTTACATTGTGTTAACATGCCCGTTGTTTCTGTTTGCCTCCATGCCTCCTGGGAATATTAGAGTTGAGTGTTTTACAAAGTAGTGCAGGATGGAGCATCCTCTCTGCAGTGGATCTATCTTCCATCAGCTTTTAGGGAACAGAATATTTGAACTGCCCATAGATCTCCTGTAGGGATTAGGGCTATGGGGCTAAATAATTCTTCCTGGTGCATCTGGTTTGCTTTAATTTCATAGAACTCAAAGAAACAGCCACATTCCATTAATGGAGAGGAAGAACCTGTCAGGCCTTCATCTTTTCTCCAGGACTGTGCAGTGCCAGAACAATCCTAGCTTTTTTCTTAATGCTAAAGGCATGCCTGAATTCCTTCTGTAGAAGCCAGACAGGTGCATGGGTCAGCTGAATGTTTAATGCGATTTGGTGTCAGGTTCTGCAGGTGGTATCTGTCAGGAGAATAGTGTCAATGTGCATTACTTTCTGATCGGTGACTACATATTGTCTGCATACTAAGCTAGAACATGCTTCAGTGAAGGTCTGTCTAGTGATTTATGGATATAATGGAAAGGATTAGAACACAAGTTCTTTAAAGCTTAGGTCCAGAAGAACCTCTGGCCAGCCCAGAATGCACACACTCCCCCACCAGCGGGATGGGGGAGAGAATCAGAAGTCTAAAAGCTAGAAAAACTCCTGGGTTGAGATAAAGACAGTTTAGTAGCAAAAGCAAAAGCTACACACACAAGCAAAGCAAAACAAGGAATTCATTCACTGCTTCCCATGGGCAGGAGGTGTTCAGCCATCTCCAGGAGAGCAGGGCCCCATTACATGTAACAGTTTGTTGGGAAGACACAGCATTACTGCAAATGCCCCCCACCTTCCTCCTTCTTCCTCCCACCCTATATACTGAGCATGATGTAATATGGTATAGAATATCCCTTTGATCAATCTGGGTCACCTGTCCCAGCTGTGTCTCCTCCCAATCTCCCATGCACCCACAACTTCCTTTCCAGTGTGGCAGTACAGAAAACAGCAAAGGCCTTGGCTCTGTGAGAGCTCTGCTCAGCAATAACAAAAACATCTCTGCATTATCACACCTGTGCTCTGCACAAATCCTAAACATAGCCCCATAGTAGCCATTGTGTAGAAAGTTAACTCCATTTCAGCCCAAACCAGCACAGTACTTTATCTAGTTGTCACTGTCTTGATTAATCTCAGAGTGCCATGCAAACCCAGAAGAAAAAAACCCAGTCCATTCTAAGGAGACCCCTCTTAGGTTTGTCATGTGCATGATCACCTCTATCAAGACTCAAGACATGTAATGTTGGGGTACTCTAATAAAAGTGACTACACAAATCTAGGAACAAATCTTCTTCCTTTGTAATAAGAACAAATGCACTGATGGAAGAGAATTTTGAATTAATATCGACCCATTTAGCAACACCGGTGCCCTGTAACTCTTCAGGTGTCTTCATTGACAGTGATTGAACTTTGATGGAGTAATTTACTTGCATAAAGAAACTGCTGCAGAGATACTGGCTGCATGAAATCCTTTGCCACAGTTTAGATACAGCATGGGCAAACAACAGGCCCCTTTGTGAGAGAAATCGCGGAAGCATAGAACTATACTAGTGTCAGTTGTTCTAGTACACACGGGTGCACTATTGCTATCTATCCTGTAGCACTGGGTGTCATTTGCATGGAGATTGTACTAAAGTGTTCCCACTTCATGACTGAGTTCAGAAAAAAGTGAGAAATTACAGCACTGGCCCTGTCTGGTGAAAACAAATAGGTCTTAAACAGTGCCAGTTAAGACAGGCATACTATGCTTCACATTCAAGGATTTCCATCTGAAATGGTTTGTGTTTGCAGTCTTGGGTAGAAGAAGCTTTGAGATGCTGAGCAAGCCCTGACTCTCTTCTCTTGAGATATACTATATATAAGGAAGGGAAAAAAACAGTAAAAAAAGCCCATTATAATAATTAAAAATTAAAATAAAATTGGATTCAGCCTTGGTACAGATCCCCAAAGAAGCTGAGGAATCTCCATCCTAGGGTGATTGTCAAAACTCAGCTTGACAAGCTTCCCAAAGAGCTCTCCTCCCTTGCTGGTTGTTCAGCTAAGAAAACAGGATTCTTGAAAAGAGTGGTGATGCTTGTATTTATCTCTCTTATTGTGAGCTAAAACATAAATTTTGGTAATCTGGTACCGCAGTAAAGGTGCTGAAGTAAACAGTCATGATGGTATTGGTGAAAAATGTATGCAGATAACCTGGAGGCATCCATCTCCCATCTCTTGGATCTTGGTGCTAAAGCAAAAGGAATATATAACAGGTCTTTTCTGACTGCTTTGGATCTTCACTGTTTTATAGCATTGAATGATTAAAATACATTTGGATCCTCAGGAACTGTCATGCTTTTTAGATGCTTTATGATTTTTGGGACTTCCAAGGAGATGGAGATGATTCCACTGTATGCCTAAAAATGATGTAGAATTGTTTATGGAAGCTGGTACATAAATGGCAAGCTCATGTAGTTGGAATAGAAAAGATGAGAAAGGCATATTTAAGGAAGTTTGTTGAAGGATTCTGTGAAGAGAAGGTGTATTGCTTTGCAGCTGGATTTGAAGGAGAACAGGAATTAGTGGATTTCTTAGCAAGGAGAAGTGATCTGTCTTAAAGCAGTTTTGGAAGACCTAGCTGAGAAGGCCATGGAAAGGTGCTTGTTTGGACAAGAGAAGACGATGGTTTAAAAGTAGGGGTGGTTTGAGGTTTCTGTTTACGCAGTTTGGTATAGGGAAAAAATAGTGGGAGAGCTGAGGAATGAAAGATGAGCGTCTTTGGGTGTAGTCAGATTCTATACACATCAGGTGCTGGGGGGAAGGGCAGGGCAGTGGTTAGCAATTTAGGGGCTTGGTACTCTTTAATTCAGAGAGGCTAATGCTTCCCTCCTACTCTCCCTTAAATGCTTCCATGTTTTCTCTACCCATCATTGTGGAGTAAGCATTTTTCATTGAGGTGTGGAAGAGGTAGAATAAAAAATTAAAAAAAGAAAAAGTAAATTTTACCTTTATAAACTGCTAAATCACAACCACTTCTTTGATTCAACCACAATTTATTTTAGGGGAAAATAATTTCCAGACTAACACAGACAAAGGCTGTATGATTCCTCATGAAGAGTAGTGCAAACCTCTGGGATACAGGGTTGACCAGGGGAAGCTGGAGAGATGTAAGACAGATGTGCAGGTCAGGAGATAAACAGAACAACTGGTTTCCTTGGAGCCAGAAGTTGTTTTGTGCTGCTTCTGTGTACAGGGTCTTTTTAAAGTTAAGTCTGTTTTGTGGTAATTTCAGTGCTTTGGCCTGAGATCCAACAGCCAAAGCATATTCTGTTTTCTGCTTTGCCACTTATAAGTCATATGACATGAGAAAATCTGAGTTGTGAGCTGTTTTCAAACCTTCTGTCAATGAATGCAGTCTCATTCACTGAAATGAAAACTTTCTTCAGATTATTTGACCTCTGTTTCTGCATTTATTTGCCTTCAAAATGAATATTTAAAAGTCCCTATCTCTCAGGGGTTGATCAGCCTAATAAGAAACCCTTTTAGACAGTATAATGTTATAGATTGACTGGCAGTACAAATGGTCAGCATTTATGTCTTCATGTTGAGGAGCTGTGCAGACTTGATTCCAGTGCGCCCAGTCTTGGTTTTGTTGGCTCAGGCAGCAGTTTTCAGCCCTGTTCAAGGAGAACCCTGCTATGTGCTTGGATTGTGCTTACTGTAAAGATGGACTTTCTGAACATTCAGCCTGAAATTTTCTCCCTTTTACAGTTACATCCGCTGGTGTTTTTCTTCTGTGATGTATCATGATGTATAGATGCTTCATTAACTAATATGCAGTACCTGTATTATATCCATCCTCCCATTTAATCTTCATTTTTCCTCATTTATATTTCACTGATTCTATTTTTCTCTTTCCTCATAAATCATGAATCAAAGTTTTTGCCTCTTGCTGAGGTCCTTTAGTTTCCTTATGGAGTGCTTTTGGTTCATCTGTGTTTGGTGCTCTGGGTTGTTACTGGGGGCAGTGTAAGAGACAAGTATTCCATCCTGTCCAGTAACTTCTCCTCCTTTCCAGTAAAGCAAATCAAATTGCACTCCACTGCCTTTTCACATATTCCCCAGGCTGCTTTTTTGTCTGCTATGCCCAACTTGCTCAAATCCCCCATTGCAAGGTTTCCAGATAATTGCACTGCGACTGCCCCTTTTAATTACAACTCTTCTCTCCCCTGGTTCAGCCAAGTTATTTTGAGCCATTTCTCTGTATTGCCTGAGACATTTTTCTTTCTCCTTAGCTACGCTTCACTGTCTCACTGAAGACATTGAGTGTTTTCAGTGCTCGGTGCAAAGAGCACCTGAAGAAACAAAACATACTGGCTTTTTGCATGCAACCTATATACTACTGCAGTATTTCTGTGGTGGGCTAAGAATTGGGCAGATGGAGCCAGAATTACCTTACTTAGAAAAATTATTATACTGGATTGGTCTAATGCAATGCTGGATTAGGCTACATGCTGCTCCCTTACTATGAGATAAGCCTTTATGTCAGGTTCTTAGTGGTGGTGGTAGAGTTTTGTTTGGATTTTTTTCCACTTAAGATAATAAACTCAGACTTGTGTGCTTTTTCTGGCTGTGACACAGGCTCCCTATTTGACCTTAAAGTATCACAACGTTTGCTTCCTCACGTACAACATATCAATGGGAAAAATAATATCCAGCTTCAGTAGTGTAGTACAGACATATGCTTAAAGGGACAAATGAAACTGTGTTTCATCTGAAACACAGTTACGAGTGTGTCAGCCATGCAGATTAGTGTTGGCAAAAACTCTCCTGTCATGGCTACTGCCCTGCAGAATCCTGAAAAGGCGAAGTGTAAATTATAAGGGACAGAATTTGAAAAGCATATGGGAGAAATGGAATGGATGCTTTCCAAGAGATGTTACCACACATACAAAGGTCAGGACTTAAGTAAGAGTACAGGTTATACTGTTACACAGATTACCACTGATTTGGGAACTCCACTCTCACTGATGCCATGAGTGTCTCAAAATCTGTCTGTATTGGCAGTATACAGAACACCAATGACTGATTGAAGTCTTTAGGGCTGGGTATGTGGTAAATACTGGGTCTGTGCTACTCTTTTTCACCTGTATCTTGGAAGTAGTAGGTGATGGAATGGGTATATAAAAACTGTCAGTTTTGTATTAGTGTGACCTGATTTCTGTTTCCACCTTCTGTTTTCTCTTAAATAGAATTTCTGTATGAAGGCTTCTGTCCTTTGATTTGGGAAGATATTAAAACACTCCAAGAAATCTGTGAGGGTTTCAAGGGAGTGGTGTGCATTTGTTGAAGATGGTGGTATTTACAGAGAGTTTTCATGGATTCTAATGCTGGCACCAGTGCAAGAAGAGTTGCGGGAATGGGTTGGCTCTGGATGGTCTGCTTCTTTCATATAGTCACCTCACTAGAAGGTAAGAAAAGATGTTATGTTTTGCAACTACTTAAAATTCTGTGGAGGTCAAAATAAAATAAATAAATACATGTGCTCTTCAGTATGTTTATCCTAGTCCAGATGAGAATTGAGCATGTCTTTCTATTTGATGATTGATCACCATTTCTTGAGATGTAAATGTTATTACTATTGTTTCTAGTGGGAAAGACAAACCCTTTTATGAAAGACCATTAATGAGCATTACTACCAGGTATCTCAGAAGTTAATGTCTCAATAAATCTTTTGCTCTAGGAATAAGCTTCTTGTTTATGCTTTGTGCATATTTGATTCTTGTGTTCCTGTTCTTGCACCATGTTGTTTTGTGAAACAATCTCTGGATGTTTATACTGTTTTGGAAGGCAGTGGGCTGAAATCAAGAGTCTTTGTCTCACGTCTGTACAACTTTCATCAAATAATAGATGTGGAGAGAATGCTTTGCATTAACAAGGAGAGGCAGTTTGCATTCAGCCAGCAGAGGAGAGGAGGGAGAAAGCAGTGAAGGCAGGGTAATGAAAAGGTGGGCAGGGGAAAAGAGAGGCCAAGAAAATGATAGAAGAAAAAATAGATGATAGGAAGGAGGGCAATGAGAGCAGGAGATAAGATGAGAGCTATGGAAGAGAGTTAGAGAATGGCAGAGGTATTGTAAACAGTCCTCCTGTTTGTTCCAGGAAATATCCTTACAGCTACATGTGCTCAATGAACTGTACTGCTTTGTGATGAATGTTCATCTCTTGCATTTCTGAAAGCCTCTGAAAAAGGAGAGGAGGGAGAGATGGAATCAAAGGGAGACAAGGAAAGACCTGGAGGAAGGGAAAAGAGAATAGTGTGAGATAACAAAAAGGGGAAAACTTGTTAAAGCATCCCTTCTCTTAAGAGGAGGGGAATGGAGTGGGGAGGAGTTCGGAGACTAAATAATTGATGCAAGTTTACAATACAAATTCTTATATCTCTTAAATTCTGTTAATTACTGGTTTTAAAATTATATTACAAAGTGCTCTGTGATTCCTTGTTTAACTGTTAGATGCACTGAGATAGAAATGAGGGAGAAAATGTCAATTCTCCCTACAAATCTGAAGT
>NW_008654321.1:0-3658 GCF_000695815.1 Acanthisitta chloris | reverse complement strand
TCCAGCCTTTTCTCAGCATCAGTCTGGGCAAGTCAGAGAATTCAAGGAATCAGCAAAATAGATGAATCAAAGAAATTAAAAGAAGTCAGTTTGTCAACTGTGACAACAACTCCTGCAGCAAGCAGGAAAAAGAAGGCATTGCATATTTCCCTCTAGACTTGATTATTTTGTATTCCCGAAATACATTCTCTATGTTTTTAAATATAAATAACGTTTATCTAAAAATGGTCTTCATATGGTAGGCAGGCTGAAAAAACCCCACATCTGTAATGCCACTGTGTGAAAGAGCAGGGAAGGGTAGATGAAGAAACTGGTGATTTTACTGCTGCTGTAAACCAAATAGCTTTTAGTTAGGGCACCTGCTTGAAATAAATCTAAACAAACTGAACCATATGAGACTGATAACCTGAACACCTAGTGGGATTTTTAAAATGGCTCAGTTAAATGCCTGAAAATGGGGATTTAGAATGAAAACTCAGATAGAATCTCAGCACTGCTATAATACAAGTAAATACAGGTATTATGAAAATGCTTTCAGTATTCAGAACCTGCAATTCCCAAAATGAATGCAGGATTTCTGTGATCACTAGAGCAAGACAGCAAAGGTAATTCACTCCTGGCACATGAACTAAATGCTAAACCTGGCCTGGTAGAGTTCAGCCAAAGAAATGAAAAAAACCAAAGGGGTGCAATGTAATCTTGGTTCAGATTAATGACTTCAACTGAGTGAGCAAGTACAGATGCAGCAAAACCCTGCCAGATGGATGCAGTTAGAAGAGAAGAAATAGATTCTTTCTCTAGAGGTCTGAAAAATAAGTGAATAAGTTAGTGATGAGAAGTACCTGCTTAGAGTACAGAAAATGATTTTGTTCTGCTCTCAGTGGGTTTTGTTAGATTACACAAGGTTCGAGTAACATTTACAGTGAAACTACCAAGATTTAAAAAACAATGACATAAATAAATGCAAGACCTGTATCTGAATGCTGTGCTGCTGTCTTAGGCCTATATGAATGGTACCAGACTGAAGTTGTTCATAAGGTTCTTTGTGCCTGCAAACCACTGAAAGTCTGTTTGAGCCTCTGGGGTTCTTTTTCCTTACAAGTACAGTAATAACACATAGCCTATCAAAATGTTTCAGAACAGGTCTTATAGAGTCCTTATCAAAGAATTAACAAAAATGCATAGAAGACTTCAAGTTCAGTGCTTCTCCTTTAGGCAAGAAGTTATTCTTGTCAGTTCTGGTTCACCAAGACATATGAATAATTGTCCACGTCAGATATACAATCACTTATGGTTTAAATGAATGTAGATCACTAAAAAAATTGCATATCTTTAAAAATAAAAAGATACAGAGATGTTACCTTTGTGTTTGTTCAGAAGTTTATAACCTTCACAATATCTGCCTCTGGATGTAGTCATCCTGGCAGTATTTACATAGGAATACGTGGCAGCGAAATCAAATTCCTCTTTCCCATCCCACCAGCCATTGCTTTTGGCATATTCCTTCAGTTCTGGGTGTTCTCTGTCAATCTTGGTCGTGATAGAGAGCTGGTTGGAAATATTCCGTACACCTCCTGTAAGTTGAAGAAAGAATTGTTTTAAGACTTTGGTTTTTCTTAGTATTTTGTTTACAATTAGCTTACTTGAGCAAATGAGCACTGAAGAGTTTCCTACAAGATCTGTGCGTTGATTTTGGCTCTCTCTCCCTAGCTATGTGCATCCTTCTGATTGAAATTCCACTGCCACTCAGTTCTGACCTGTTTGCTTCTATTGCCAACATTGTACTTCAGGTTCTGCCCTGATTATTTCCATCTTTACATTCTTCCTCTTAAACCTGAACCAGCCACTTCAGGGTCCAATACATCAGTCCTGTCACCAAATGAAATTGCCACTGATTGCCACAATCCTTAAGACCATACATATTGCTGTCATTCTTTTGCTGACCTTGCTGTCCTCTGTTTTTCAAGTGCAGAAGTGGTTATCTCTGACTCTGAAAAGGCTCTCTGTGACTCATCTCCTCTGTGAAACTGCTGGCCATTCCACACTCATGCCCTAGGAAGCAGTTCCTGTTGTTTACAGGCACATGTATGTAGCTGGAGGTTAGTTTGATGCCTTAAAGAAATGGTAAATGGAAACTGGAAAACTGCTGATTGTCATTGCATCTGAAATGTTTAAAACAAAGAGCATCGTCCATACCTTCTACTTTTTCTGCTGCCCAGTATTTTCCTGATGTCTCCAGCACCCATGCTTCCTTTCTGTCGGCTATTAGAAAACTGTTATGGTATGTAAATACCATTTGGCTCTCCATACAGTTTCCTCCCTGTCCATATTTTTCCAGCAAATCAACTATGACAGTAAGAGCCTTTTCAGCTGTGTCTGCTCTCTCCAGTCCAAGCCTAAAACAAAAGGAAGATGTTATCTTTGGAACTATAAACTCCACAAACAACTATTCAGCCTGAAATTGACCTGAAATGCTATTTCTATATGTACCTGACTTGGATAATCTGGTAAGAGAAAGAAGCAAGTCACTTAAAGAGCTTCTTTGAAGTGGGCCCTCCATGTACTTGACATGGGGAAAAACACCAAATGGAAATACAGACAGGCAGGGAGAGGGTTCCTAGGAAATACCTGCAAGTCCTGTGTGGGTACTGGACTGGGGGGAAACAGCACCAAGAAGAATTTACTGACTGCTGTATGTTAATGAGAGTTACACTGGCACCCAGCAGGGTAGGCACATGAAGCTGTTGCTATTTGCAAGGAGATGCACAGCTGAAACTGAAACTCAAAAATATATATGTGAAAGAGGGGCAGAAATAGGGAATGGGTACAGATCCTAGAAGGCGGCCCAAACATTAGTTCCTGAAGTCTGCCTGTGCTTCTAAAACATTTGCTAATTTCCTTGACAGATTCCGGTCTAGTGCCTGACACCTCTCATAGGCTCCAGGCAGAGATCTAATGCCTGTGGCAAATAAATATTTGTTTCTAACCATGGCTAGAACAGTGGAAGAACTGTCTTCTGAAAGTGAAAACACATTATTTCCTCACATAACTCAAACCAAATCATAGAATCATAAAATTTTAGGGGTTGGAATGGACCTTACAGAGCATCTAGTCCCAACTCCCTGCCATGGGCAGGGACATCTCCCACTGGGTCAGGTTGCTCAAGGCTTCATCCAGCCTGGCTTTGAATATTGGCAAAGTTGGGGCATCCACTACTTCCCTGAGCAACCTGTGCCAGTGTCTCACCACCCTCGCAGTAAAAAACCTTTTCCTAATATCTAGCCCGAATTTCCTCTCCTTCAATTTGAACTCGTTACCCCTTGTCCTATCACTCTAGTTGCTATCACACAGTCCTATCACTGCAGATAAACAATGTTTCCACGTTAAATTCTAAATCCAATATCACTCGCTATAAAAAAGCCCGCGCAAACCTGACGAGGTCCATGCCAAGGAGAGCTTCCCTATCGCAGACCTCTTCCTTGCCCCACACCGCTTCGTTCCCGATGCACACGCCGTGCTCGTTGGCTCCCATCTCCGCCCCCCAGAGCCAGGAGGGGCGGCTCAGCACCACCGCGTGAGTCCTCTCCACCTGCTCGATGCTGATGTAGGTGCACTGCAAGAGGCGAGAGCACACGGGTCACCGCTCGCACCGCCGGGT
>NW_008654320.1:42382-50239 GCF_000695815.1 Acanthisitta chloris | reverse complement strand
GGGGGAGGAGGTGTCCGTGTCGGCCCGTCCCCCTTGTGGACCTGGCGCGCTCCGCTGTCAGCGCTGTTCTTGCTTGTAATCTATCCTCTGGCGGTGGTGGGACATGTCTTTGGCTTGGTTTTTAGCCTGGGATGTGCTGGAGTCTGCGCAGTGTGTTTAAAAAAAATATGGTGGTTTCTCAAGAACAGCTTAAAGGCTGAGAACTCGTAGCAGTTTCTCTGCCATACGCTGTGTGAGGGGGCACCTGGGACTTGTGAGGGTTGTACTGACTCAAACGCTGAGTTGGATCATGTGAGGTCTTTAGCACTGCACTGGAACACCGAACTATTTTAACATCTTTGTTGTGTAACACTTAATTTGGAAGCGGAACGATTGGACTGGGCACAATCAAACAAAACCTAGCAGATGCCATGTGCCACTATTGGTTTCAATTGCTTAATTTGCAAACCAGCAGGAAATCTTACCGCACTACAAACTGAGAGCTGCGGAGTGGCAGCTCACCTGGCTTCATTTCCAGGGAGGAAAAGGCAGTGCTTCTGAGCATGTGGAAAAGTTTGATTTGGTTTGGCAGCATTGCAATTTTAATAATTTCAGAGTCCAGAGATTGAAAACAAGGATGATACTGCTTACTGCTCAAGTACTGCTTTCTCTCCCCCGCAGCACTGCTCAGTTTTCTTTGATGGTTCTCTATGTTTTTGTCACTATTTTGTTTAATCATCTCAAGGCATTAGATTATTGCATAACTTTCTCGGGGTCATAAAAGTGCCAGCAAACCTGTAATAAATGGCCTTTAATTAGCTGTGTCATCATTAGTGGTAGAAACATGCACATGTCACTCTTAGTTGCTTCTGTACTTTAGTCACGGAACAACTTGTGATAGGGTCTGCATGTACAGCTATGGGTGATCCATGACTGCCTGCAGAAGAACTTCTGTACAGTGAGATAAAGCAGAGTGGTTGGTTGGAATAGTTACAAGAGGAGAAATGTAACAGGAGAGGTCTGTAACTCCTCCTGTACCATCCCTAAGTGTTGCTTAACAGCTGTTCCATTCTAGCTTACCCTAAAGTCACTAATAGTGTTACAGCAGCTTCTCAAAAAACAGCAATAACTCGTTGGTTTTTTTCAGCTGAAGTTGTTTTGAAAGCAGATAGTGAGGTTGAAGAAGACAGTATTCTTTCCTTTTCATGTTCATTTGCCTGTAACATAAAGACGTTTCTGAACTAGTTCTGGCACAGAACGGTTTTACTTGAAACTATCATAAAAGCATTCCTTTCAATGTGACAGTCTCTCCTGGAAGCCAGGCAGCTTTTGTGTTCATGTTGGATGGACAGCAGTGCTCGAGCCAGGAGTCCTGATACTTAGGTACTTTGTGCCAACTGCAGTCCCTGTGGTTTCGTTAAACAGCAGAGATTAATGTTTACTTACTGACTGTACTAATAAAGTACCACTGGCTGGAGCAAGATACTGTGATAGACGATGAATTGTTTTCTTGTCCTGATAATAACAGGGACACTACCTCATGCTAGCTAGCCTGAATAGGAGGAGATCTGTTGGAGGGGAGAGGGGCTGGGTGTTTTCCTCCAGTGTAATAGAAGAGCACTGATCTTCTGGTGGCAGTGTCACATCCTCCCCATCTCTTGAGTTTTGCCCAACTGTAATAAGCAGATGGAAATGGAGGTAAATTAAATTGTGTCCTTGTTTTGGTAGTGAACTGCGGTGGCATTTGCTTCCAGCGCCAGCTGAATCACCACTATGATAAAACTAGTTTTAACTTTGTGCCTGTTGTTGGTAGACTGTTGCACATCTTGTCACAGGCTATGGAAGTTTCTGTTTCAAGCACATTCATAAGGAAAACTGCAAAATTTCACTTAAATGTTACTTTACATAAGAAGGATTTGAAGTTGCTTTTGTTCTTGCACTGCAGTTATGAACAAACCCCGTCCTTGGGGTGATTCTTGATATTCATGGTAGGCTTTGAATGGGAAGTTTTAAATTTTAAAATCAGGTGAATTGTTGTCTTTTTTATTTTTTTTCTGTTGCTACATGCTGTGCCTACAGTGTGGTCTGTGAGCTGCCAGTATAAGTGCATTTTTCCAACTTTTTGCTACATGCTGTGTTAACTTCTTGAACTTACAATACCTGTTGTTAGTATTTTGGGTTTTGTCATTAGTCTCAATTAAGGTGAACACAAATTATTTTCTAAGTTTCTAAGCATTGGCAGATGTATCATTTGTAAACAACTCAAAGTTTTCAGAAATGCTTGTATGTGGTGGTTCTTAAGGCTTTAGTCTTGCTGGCGAATGACTGGGTTTCTTTTTTAAAGCCTTTTCACCAACCTGAACTTCTTGAGATGCTCTGGAGGAAAGACAGAAGTAGCTTTCGTTGTTTTGGGAAGCTTGTTCTTGATAAGAAGAATATTATCTCATCCTGTAGCTGATTTTGAGGTCATAGTGCTGTGTAGGGAGTTGATTTACATGAATCCATTTGTGAGGTTGGGATTTGTTTCTCAAAGACCAGAAGAAACAGATGAGCAATGTGTGTGAAAACATTGCACAGATTGATGTCTGCTATTTCAGTTAGCTGCAAAGAAATGACTGATAAGAAATAGGTGATGTCTATTAGGACAAGGACATAACTGAGGCATTTCTAGCAGCAAATGAATACATAGTAGGAGCTGATGTTCTGAGAGCATTGGTAGTTAACTTGCCTGACCTTTAATGTCTGTTTATTTCTGAAGTAATATATTACTTTCAGGAAAGCAAGATTTTATGTGCTTGCCAAGCATTTTGAAACACTTTGAATATAAAAGTTGGAGGAACTTCTGAAGTTCTTTCCTCCAACTCCAAAAGTTAAGAGGAAGGCATTTATACACAGAATTTGAACCATCACCCACTTAAGAAACCTGGAATGAAATCTGAGGAGTTTAAATAACTGTCTTTCTTCCCCCTCTGTTAGTGCTGATTTGACTGAATGTATCTCCTAAGACTTGAAGGTAACACCCATTGTTTTCTCTAGGTGTACAAATGAGTTCTTAGGAGATGTTCCAGGGTATAAGTCAATGCTAGGCAAGTAACTACCTGTTGGTGTTTGCCTAGAGTTCTTATTCTGCAGCAAAGCAAGCAGCTTACTGTCCCCCATTGCATTTGGAGGGGAGTGTACGTACCTGTACATACCTGTTAAAGTGCCATAGCTGGTAAATTCATTTGTTGAATTGCCTCCATAGGATATGTAAGCATGTGAACAACCTCCTGAAGTTACCTGTTTAGTTTGTCTGGACTCTGTCACTGAGAATTCCAGCTGCTCCGTGGGGATGTTACTCCTTGAAGTAACAAGACTACTGTGCTCTGCTCTACTCCACATTGGTCTGGCCTCAACTTGAATACTGTGTGCAGTTTTAGGTCCCACAATACAAGAAACATATGTTTCAAGCCTATTAGAGAGCATCCAAAGGAGGCAGTGAAAATAGTGAAGGGTCTTGAGGGGAAGTCATATGAGGAACAGCTGGGGTCACTCGGTCTGTTCAGCCTGAAGAAGGGGAGACAGAGGAGACTTCATCATTGTATACCCCTTCCTCACGAGGGGAAGTGGAGGGGCAGGCACTGATATCTTCTCTCTGGTGAACGGTGACAAGACCCGAGGAAATGGCCTGAAGTTGTGTCAGGGGAGGGTTAGGTCAGGTATTAGAAAAAGGTTATTCCCACAGAGGGTGTTTGGGCACTGGAACAGCTCCCGTGGAACTGGTCACAGCACCAAGCCTGACAGAGCTCAAGAAGCATTTGGCCAGTGGTCTTAGGCACATAGTGTGTTTCTTGGGGATATCCTGTATGGGGCCAAGAGTTGGACTAGATGTTCCTTGTGGGTTCCTTCCAACTCCAAAGATTCTGTGATTCTTTGCTGTCTCATTGGAGTGTGAGGACGGTAGGTCTTTGTGCTGGGTGTGATCTGTGAAGCTAAATCTTCTTCCACTAACTAAACAGAAAAAATAGCTATGCTAATTTTATAATGGTTAGTGGCTGGCTTCTCTTTAAGGTTGGAAAAACTTAAAAGTAGAATGTTTGCATGCAAAGATTGCATTATTGGGCCATGTAGCATCCCAGGCAGATCAGCAAAAGTTACCTGAGTGAATTCAGGTAAGCTGGATATTGGAGTGCTATTTGATACTCACTTGATGAGCTCATGAGCAGGACAAATAAGAAATCAAATATAAGGTGAAAGACAAGTCCATTTGGGCCTCTGCAGAAATGATTTCTGAAAGACCAGCTTATTTTAAAAGATCTGCCCTGCTCTTCTCTATCATGGAGGAGTAGGTAAGAGAACTGTCAAAGTTGTAAGACTGCATGAAGTGCCTTTTGGGAAAGGGCTTGCTTTACAGCTTGGTTACTGAACCTCTTTTTACTGACTGTGTGTGGTATGAGGGGTATGCTGATATGTTTTGCTAGAGGGGGAGATGTCTCATCTAGTATTTTCTTGTTCTAAAGGTATTTCCAGCTTTATTTTCAGCGCAGTCAATGACCAAATGAATGATTTAATTTTCAGCCCTATATATTGGGTGATTTCTGCATGGCCAGGTAAGGTTTGTGTGCTGCTGCAAGTCTAGGTAGGTTTCTTAGACTGGAATTGAAGCCAAAATGTTGAAGACTTGAACTAGAAAGATGATGTACAGATTACAGACATGGAGTGTAAAATGTAATTTCTAGTGAGTTGATATTTGAAAGTAGAACTTAATTTGCTCTTAAGTAGTTGTTGCTCCAGTGAGGTCAGAATCAGGTTCCAATATGTAGTCAGTGTCAAATTATAATGCATTTGTTTTCCCACCATCATCTTAGAGGGAAACGTTGAATTTACAAGTCTTTATTGGTCTCAATAAAATATTTGGAGTGTCTTTTGAGCAATGTGTTGTATAATAGTTCCAGGACAACAAAGTAGGTTTTTTTTTGTTACTTGGATTGAAAATTACAGACACTTGTTGGAGAACGTGTCAACTGCTTGTACTGACATGTTAGGACTGCTTTTCGTATGTTGTGCATACTTGGAAAAGTTGTTCTCACCTGTTATCTTCTCAAACAGGCTGTTACTGCTGAGTGGAAGAATAACTGCAGTTATTTCAACTGTCTCTTTACGCCCAATCCTATGACACTACTGCCTGCAAACTTGCATGCTGTCTTAGTCCCCTCCCCTCCTTGACCTCTTCTAAATTTTCAGCTCTTCAGGTAAATGAAAGGAAGTGCCTTCTGACTTTTACTTGTCTGCTCATTTACCTTGGTCTGTATGGTGTGATCTACTGGGGGAACTGTAAACGACTGGGAAATAAAAGGAACAATCCGTCAATCCTTTGCCTAATATGGAAATCGTCACAGTAGGGATTTCAGGGGAGGAACAGTTGCTTGAAGTACGTGAACTGCTAGGCATGGAGGCAGAAGCTTGGCCTCCTTTAGTGTACTGCTTAGACACAGGATAGTAGTGAAAATGACTGCTGTAGAAAACTAGGTTAAGGTTCTTGATATAACCAAATCACTTTCTTAAAACACGAACTCATCTTGCTTTTAAGAGAATTAAGTTTCTTAAATACTTTGTAATCCTGAACTAATACTAAGAAACTGTTTGTGTTAACGACAGCAATGTGATTCTAAACATGGCCTTAAAAGCTGTCCTCGAGGCAGTTATCACTTATCTTTCAAGTAACCAAGTCTTAAGCTTGTCGTGAGGATAGGAAGGGAATGCAGTACAAAATACTTAAAAGGAAATTGTCTGAAGTTCTGGTGTGTCAGACTTGTTAGTACAGAAATTGTCTGCAAAAGTGCAGTAAGTAATGCTTTTGAGGGTCGGGGCACAGAACTGAAGTATTTTCTAGAGCTAATAGTACTGTAGGAATAAATAGCTACTGAAAACTTATCACATGTTATGCTCTGAGATTTAAAAGGCAAAAACCCCTTTCAAAATAAAATACTGGTGGGAGGAGCACTAAGAAATGCAAGTTCAGCTTTTAAGCTTATTTTTTTTCCCAGTAGAAAAGCAAACATGCTATCTACTGTGGACGTTTAGATAGCATATGTGATTAAATACCTGTGGAACCTTGAGATGCTGTGAGGAATCCTGCTTATTTGAGAAGACCCTTAAAATGCATCTGGTGCTTTTGAAGAGGTTGGAAGTTTGTTTGTGAAAGACTGGATATTATTCTTAGAGTCTTGTTCTAAGTACTTTGAGTTGCAGACATATCACTGTTTCATTAATCAAATACAAATTGAACTTTTCTTTAGTCTGAATTGTTGACTTATTTCTGTAGGGCATTAGGGCTAGTTTAAGCTTTTGTGAGCTTTGAAGAGCAGCAAACTGTTATGTATTTCTGTTTCAGTTCATATTCTAATCCTAGACATTTCTCCCCAGTGTTCCTTTCTACACTGTAAGGAAAGATTTCATAGATCCACAGAATGAGGACAATAAATATGATCTACAGAGACTAAGCTGTTGATTGAAGGGAGGTGTTAAAACAGTCTTTGTGGAGTTGTATTTCCCTCTTTCTTCTCCACCCGAGGGAAAGATGTACATTAGACCATTTGTGGTCTCAGCATATGGTGTGCTGTCCTGTAGAAAAGCAGTTAGATTGGCTACGTGTGTTTGGACAAGTTTGAGAACTTGATGTAGAGAGAAGCAGTAACCAGCCCCCTTCTGTATTTGTTCTTCTCAGGATGATAGTGTGGCTTGCCTTACACCTGGGATTGCTCTCTGAATTCTATACCACTAGGCTTGACTGGCCAGGAGCCCTTAGTGCACCCATGACAATGGCATTTCCTTTCCCAGGAAAATGCAGTTTAAAAACCAAAAATGCTCCTGTTGTTGACTTGTTTTGCTAGCAGTGGCTGATGTTTCTGTGGTAACAAGTGTAATGAATAATGTTTAAAATGCTTAGTAAGTAGGTAAGTCTTGAGCCCTTTGACCATACGAAGGTGCTTGTTGCATGGAACTGGGCTACTGGAGTGTAAATGTTTTATGGTGTCCTTGTGACAGATTTTGAAATCAAAATTATTCTAATCTACTCTTTAGTATACACAGCTCTTAGCAGGTACAGTATATTCAGTAGGAATGTTTAAGGGGGTGCTCCTCTATTGCAGGAGGGATTATGCCAAACTCAATGTCTTTCCACATCTTAGCCTGTGATACTGTCAAAACTGAAACTAGTGTTAACCTCCATTTGTAAAGGAAGGAAACCTTGTTCTTAAGTGAAGGTTAACAAATGTGTTGGCTACCCCAGCCTAAATCTGAACTTTCAGATGGAGACAAATCTTTGGCAACACACAGTCAGATCCAGTTACAGCCCAGTTGTTTACCCATCTTTGCAGTGTTATCACATATCACTAAGTCAGTTTCAACGTGAACACACTTCTTAACTGTACTTGTGAGTTTTGAGAGTCTGGAGAAATTTTCCAGCTTAACTAGGTTATAGTCACAGAGCTGAACTTTCCTTTTGGCAACAGTGCCCAGTCAAGCAGCTTGAGCCTCCCCCTCAGTTGTGCTGGTGCAGCTGTTTCAGAGCCTGTAGAGTGCACAGCATATCACCTTGTGTTTGGTCAAGATAAGCTGTGGCCTGGACCTGGGACAGTGGTGCCAACACAGAGGGCAGCAGCCTTGTACTGTTCAACAGTACAGCTGAACTGCCCCTGTGCCCTGCAGAGGAAGCTGCGTAGCTCTGCCTTTTGTTCGTCTTCAGCTCTGGTGCTGATTGGATTCTTATTTAAGAGTTGATACAGTTTGTAGAAAATGCTTCGCATTGGATTTCTTTTTCTGCTGGTTTAGCTAGTTCAGCTGACCTGACTCTCGGCAATACTGGATATGTGGCAAAATTAGGAGGGAAGGCAGTGT
>NW_008654320.1:33138-42363 GCF_000695815.1 Acanthisitta chloris | reverse complement strand
TGGGAGAGCCCTTGTGTGAGTAGGTGGTTAAGACTCAGTTGTGCTATTGAAACAGACTTGAAGAGGCAACAGAGGAGAGAGGAGGAGGAGGAGGCAGTTACCGGCACTGTCCTGTTGGCAGAATTAATGTACTTTGAGCTGTTGCCTTAGCAAGGGATTTACGTGTCGCAGCAGCAGTGATGCCTAGCAGAGACTTGGGAGTTGTGGAGGTAGGTGTGGGGCTCTAAAGTATATAGTTTTAGGTACTATATCAATTATGGGTTAATTGCAGGAAGGTGATATGGCAACCCAGGCCTCTTTACGTGTTTAGCAGCAGCAGGGACTCTGATAAAAACAATTTCTGTTGTTGCTGTGTGAGAAAAATCTTTTGCTCCAGTGGGGAAAATGTGAACACATGCAAAATATATGTTTTTTTGGTTTCAGTTCTGTTTAAATGGGCCTTGTGCTGAACTGTTTTCCTGTTTTGATTCACATTAGTGTTAATCGTGTTGACACATGTTGTATTTTCCTGGGTCACACTTCCCTTTCATTTGGTGGAGTTAGTGGTGCTGCCAGGTTAAGAACAGCTAAGAATGCAGGAGAGGGAATTGAAATACTCCATTAAGGTGTCTGAAGGTAGTTACTGTCTCAGTTTTGCAAACTGTGTGATCTAGAGGAGGCAGTTTTTAAGGTAAATCTACACTCTCCCTGTACTGATCTTTATTCTTTGAAATGAAATGTAGAACTTTTTATTAAAACCAGAATTCTGGAGTTCAGTGCTGGAAAAACTGGCTGGAAGACTCTTAGCTGCAGGAACTTAAGAGAGGTGGGAAGCAGACTGTAACTGGAGGCTGGGCTGAAAGATCACTTTTGGTTTGAAGCTTCCATCAAATCATGGAATCCTTAAGGCTGTAAAAGACCTCTAACATAGAGTTCAACTGTTAGCTGAGCATTGCCGTGTTCAGCACTAAAAGCATATCCCCAAGTGCCACATCTGCTTGTTTTTTGAGTGCTTCCAGGGATGGTGATTCCACTGCTTTCCGGGGCCAGCCTGCTCCAATGCCTGACCACCCTTTCCATGAAGAAATGTCTCCTGATGCCTGGCCTAAACCTTCCTTGGCACAACTTGAGGCCACTTTCTCTTGTCTTGTCACTTCTTACCTGGGAAGAGGCTGACCTCCACCTTGCTACAACCTCCTTTCAGGTGTCTGTAGAGACTGATGGAGTCTCTCCTGTGCCTCCTTTTCTCCAAGCCAAACAGTCCCAGCTCCCTCAGCTTTTCCTTATCAGACTTGTGCTCCAGACCATTCCCCAGCTTCACTGCCCTTCTCTGGATACCTCAGATGTCTTTCTTGCAGTGAGGGGCCCAAAACCGAGCACAGTATTTGAAGTGTGGCCTTACCAATGCTGAGTACCGGTGGATGATCACTGCCCTAGTCATGCTGGTCAACATTATTGCTGATAGAAACCAGGATGCCATTCAGCTTGCTAAAAGCATGGTTTGATTAAAAAACCCCAAACCAAACCAGAAAAAAACCCCAAAAAATTAAAGCCTCTTTGGCTTACTATTAAGCATATTGGTGCTTCTGACTGACAGCTTGTTTATCCTGGGAATGAGTATGAAAACTGGCCCTTTGGCATACCTTCCCATACAGCTAAAGGAAGCACTTGATTTGCTTTCTGCTGAGCTGCTGTGTGACCATGGTGCCGATGCAGCTGGGTGACTAAACCTATTCTGACTGATGATCTGAAGATGAAACATGGGGTAATTGCAGTTGGCATCTCTTGCCTTATTCTTTTCTCCCTATCCTTCTTGATCCAAATGTTAGTTTAGGTTAGCTGATCATGGTTTAAATTATTGGCTGCTGACATGAGGAATATATACAAGGTACAAATAATATAGTTATGGCCTAAACCATATAGAAAATACTGACTTCTTGGGTGAGCAACAACCTTAAAAATCACTCTTGAATACCAGCAGAAGTCTGGCTTGTTTAAATGTGTGTGGCCTGCCAGGATCCAGTTCACTTGCAGCGTTCATGAGGAGCTTTCACTTGCCATTTCCAGAGTTCATGGTGAAGTAATGCATTGTCAGATTTGGTGTATTCTCATTCCCATCTGCAAGAACCTGAGTGATGGGTAAGAAAGGGGAGAAAAGGTGAGGAAGAGGCCTTTTAGTGATTTCGTCTGCCCTTAGTATTCTGAAGTAGTGTTCTTTGAGGGGGCTGGAAAAGCACTGGTAAATCTTACTGTGGGTAGAGATCCTGTTAGGTCCTTCAGTGAGTGTGCTATTAATAGCTGTGATTTTTAGGCAGAGGGAAGAAGGATGAGAAGCATGCTTTGCCACTACCTCTACTTTTCACGATTTTCCTTACATCTTTCTTACCAAGTTTATGATGTGCTTTCAGAAAAGTAGTGATTTTATATATATAACACCAGCTTTTTTTACTTACTAGGTTGTGTTAGGATTTGTGCTGCTTCTTAGTCTCTGCTTGTTGGCATTTGCTTGCTTGTATGTATTTGCTGAGAATAGCTGAATTTGAAGGTTGACTTTTTTTGCTGCACCTCTTTGTCATAAGAAGTCTCCCTCTGGCTTTTCTGTCCCCTTAAATGGAGAATGCAGAGTGCCAATTTACAGTATTTTGCGTGCAGACCATTCCATAGAGAAACAGGTTAAGACACATAGCAGTGCCTATTGTTTGTTGAGCTATGGTGCTTCATAGGTATGTAGGTCATCAGAATACCTTCTTTTTCCCCTTCCCTGACAGAATTGCAGCTTCAGGTAATTATTGCCTCTGTTCAGTTTATGTAACAGTTCTAGATCTGTCCCTTAACATCCCATTGCCCTAAAGGAATAGAGAGAGTTAAATCTGTCTTTCTCTCTCCCCTACTCCTCTGTCAGTCTTACTGGATGTCCAAACAAGTCTTTGGAACTTAGCTCATTAGTTCTATTTATAGCTGAAATATTTAAAACATTTAATTATTTCTGGCCTTAAAATGAGCTACTTGGCAGTATTTGCTAGTAAGCAGTAGGAAGGCAGTGATGCATTAAGGTCTATCACTGCCCTGTAGCTTTCATGTGAGCTTATTACATGGAATAGAACTGCTGGGGAAAAGGACAATTTTGTGCCTTTAATCTAGTGATGTGGGGTTTTTTTCCCACAGAAGATGTGTCCAAATAAGGTTTGAAGGTTAACTTATTTTCTTTCTATGCTCTGGAACTCTGTTCACCCATGCCTAGACTTTTCTCCATTCACTACACAAAACAGCAAGCATTTAAACAGATTGTTTCTTTTCTCTCTGAGGAAAACTTCCTAGGTAAAGTTCTGGGAGAGTGCATTAAATTTAAATGCCGTGCAGCAGTTTCTTCCTGATAATTTATTTTAAGCTTTTGATTCAAGCCATGAATTCCCTTAGGTGTGGAGGGTAGAACAAGATTTCAAGCCAGATGGTTTGAGGTTAGTGTAGCCCACTTCAGCTTGCTCTGTGGCAGGGAAACCTATCATGCATCTGTATTCAACTGTGAACCAGAGACTTGGATCACTGTTGAATGGAGACAAATGTGTGGTGTCTATAGAGCACCAGGAAAAAGAGTTCAGGGATGCTAAGAGCTGAAGTACCTAGGGGTACTGGAAATTTTGATTTAAAGCAAATTTGCTACAAATTGATTTGTAGCAAAGTGCAGGTTTGTGTACAAGCAAGATATTAAGACTGCCAGCTGGAAGATGTACAGCTTGAAATCTTTGAACTTCTTGTGATAGGGCAAATGGAAGTACTGATGAGAGACATCTAACACTACTGAAAGTGACTTGTTTAGACTTTGTTGATAATACAAATCTTAAAACCATTAAAAAGCAAATGGGGTTTAGACTTATTTTAATGTTGTGCTGCATCTGTGTGCAGTTGTTTGTGTCCAACCCACAGTCCAGAGAAGCAATTACTAGTTGTCATTCAGTGCTTGTTGATCAAAAACCAATACTGTATCTAAACCCAACTAAGTTTAGCAATTAGTGTGTGCTTTTTTTGTCATGAAAGAATGTGAATGTGTTTAAAGAGCTCAAGCTGTATTTGGGTTGAAACTTAAAGGTAACTATGTTATACTTTATTTCAATGAATGTGTTTAAAGGGAGGAGCTTGCATTTAAAATAAGCTATCTCTTGTTCTCATAATATGCAGGTGTGGCTGAGTGTTTTCATTCTTGCATTCTTGTCTTTTCAGGACAAACAGGTCAGCAGCTGCTAGCTGTGTACTTACAAGAAGAAGGAATTAGCTTTTCATTACCTCATACTTTAAGAAATGGGTGATTTAGCTGAGTTTTTTCAGTTGAAATACTGTCTGCATACACAAGAAGCTACTGTTCTCAAAATCTGGCTTAGGGTTTCAACAAATGGTATTTGTTCTGGATACTTAGTGGGTGCATGTAAATAGTAGTCCTGCTCTAGTTGTTTGCTGAGAGGAGTGAGTAGTTTATAGGGAAACTGGGTGTAGTATCTTCTCTTGGCTGTATTTGCTTCCATTCAAATCTGTCTGCTTCTGTGTCTTGCTGTACAGTATTGCTTCTCTTGTGTCTCCTAGCCAGTTTGACCTGGGTTAGGAAGTGATTATGCCAGTCAGAACTTTGTGTTAGCCCACAGGCTCTAATTGAATAATTCAGGTTGGAAGAAGCCAGAATTTGAGTAGGGAGTGATTAGTGAACAGCCATAGTAGTACAGCTCAATAAATGGCAGACTTCAGGGGCACGTTCAGTTGATGATCTGCTTGCATCATCTCCAGACAGAGTGGTAGATATAACTGTTAGTTCAGTAGTAGCTTCAAAGGTCAGATTAACAAGTTGAAAAAAGAAAAATGTAGCTATGACTTTCTGGGCCTGCAACATGGTGCGACAAGTTGTAGTGCCATATGCTTTGGCAGATGAGAGCTTTTCTGGGGATTTCCAGCAACATTGGGACCAACCCCATGAATGAATTGGATGAATCTACCAGCCTGTCTGTAGTACTATAGCAGGAGGCAGTGTTGCCTGGCTGTTGTGCATGCAGGTGAAACATGCCTCTGAAACAAGCAGTCTGAGTGTGAATGTATTGAGGTGGATGTGCTGAGTTGGTAAGTCCATTATTGGGATGGAACTGGACTTGTCAAAGTGTTAAGACATGCTATAAAAGCCAAGCAAACCCCCAAATTAGCAAAAGTCTGTTGCTTTGGTTGCCTCTGTAGAAATACTGACATGTATTGTCATGGAGGCTGCCATGAATTTTGGCCAGTCCAAATTACTGTCCAGTTGGCTAGGAATCCTTCAGTGTAGGAGTGGTTGTTCTGTGAATGCCACCTCTTCTAAAGTTAGTCCTCATCTGTTTTATACTTGGTTTGCTGGGACTGGACTGTTGCAAGAACCTAGAGCAGTCTGTGGTCCTTAGGCTGGGCTTTAGCACAAACAGCTTAAATTCTCAGTTGTAAGTAGTGCACTGTGACTGCTGAGGCAGGCGAGGAAGTGAGAGAACTAAGGAACAAGGCTTTGTGTTCTGAATTTCATTAACTTCTGGCCTGACATGACTTGATAGTGCTATCAGCATGCTTATTTTATGAATTACTTAGAGAACTTGCTACAATGCTTTTGCAGCTTTTGCAGAAAACTGGACTGTGAAGTGGGGCTTCTTGCCTTGCTCTGAAAGTAATTCTTGGAAGTGGGGCATGGTATTTCTGTCCAGGATGCTGAAGCCTTCTAGAAAAGCTTCCAAGGTACTCCAGTTCTGCCTGAGACAGTGGCTAGTCAGAGTAACAGGGTGAGTGGCCAGAAGGCAGTATGAAGGACCAAAAAAAGGCTGAGACATCTGCCTAGGAACACCTGACAGGTTTGCATATGCTGATTATGCTGCTGAGATGGGCAGTAGCACTTGTTCTATAGTTAACATGCTTAACTTGTGCAGTGTCTGTCCTGGTAACTGCTAACTAGTTCAAAATCTTTTGAAGGGAAGGGTGTCCTTTGCCACTTGAGCATGAAGTTACCAAACCAGATCTTCTGGATGGGTCAAGTTTCCTTCACAGTTGTCACTACTGTACTTCTCCAGCCTCTAAAGGTCTTGATTGATGGCAGTGATGGTTTTTTCTGTATGTAGGTTGGGAGATTTCAGCAATATTAGGCTGGCTAGTCAAAAAAAAGAAAAAAGACAAACCAACCTGACTCAAGACAAACAAACCCAACCTGATGCTCTGGAGGTGACTTTCCAATTTCTGCTGTAAGTGAAGTAGGATCTAAGATGAATCTTCTGTTCTGTACCCCCTGAGCTAAATGAGCTTCAGGGGTGCAGAATGCTGTTAAAGAAGATGAGAGCTTTTTGATGGGCATTTTGTGTGTAAGCTCTTGATAGTACTGTCTGTGAGTGATAGGGAGAATTTGCTTGTTTATAAGATGTTAATGATAAAGGGCAATTCTGCTTGTTTGTTTCGGAGGGCTCCTTGGCCTGAAGAGGCTTGGGTGGCTGTGCAGTGCCTTGATGGAAGGGTGCTGCTGCAGCTTTGTGCTTTGAGGTCTGCCAAGGTTCTGATGACTTTGTGGTAGGACAAGATTGTTAATGTCAGGTTCCAGGTGAATAAAGAGAAGTTGCAGATGTTGCTCCAAACTATTGTACAGTCTGCCATAGTTTACAAAATACCTTTGAGCAGCTGAAGCGAAGTATGCATTTAGATAAAAGAATATAAGCCTGTTTTCAGTAACTAAGTTAAACTTGTTGGGACATGTGTAGAAGCAGAGGCTTCAAAAAACATTGTGTGAAAATGTTTACTGAAACACAGGCATCTCTTCTTGGAACTATCTTAACTTTACTGCATTTATCAATAGAATTATTCCCTTTATGTTTCTAGGCTGTGATGCTGAAGGTTTCCTTTCTGACTGTCAAAACCTTCATACCTGGGCTATCCTCCCAAGTTTTCTGGCCTACAAAGAAACCTGCCTATATGGGGCAAAGCCTGTTTTCTAAACTCTTTCAAAGAAGTGAGCTTGTTTAATATCTGGGAATACAAAAGCTTTAGGCCAGAGGTGAGAGATTTTCTTCTCAAGTGGTGACCAGTTTTGTGTTTGCTACTGTGGTCAATTTTTGGCCTGCTTTGCCAATCAGTTTGAATTAGCGTAATGCTGAGGCTGTTTTGCACACCCACCTGGATAATGTTAGAGTCTAGTTCTAGCTGCTTAGGTTCTAGCATTCAAATTTACTTCCTGTTCAAACGAAGTCCAATGATAGTTTAGTATATTCAAACTATTTTTTTTTAAGATTTAGTGCTGTTTGCCTTTGAGGCAGTACCAGATTGGATGCTTGGAAACTTCCTCTGTCATTTCCAAGTAAATGAAATGTTGTCAGCACTGGGTAAAGAGGCAGTTGCTGGAAAAACTCCAGGGTCACCATGTTGCCAGTTTTTCATGTTCATGGTAATAATTCAAATGTCTCATTGTATCCACGAAACAGACTGCATTGGAGCACTGTTCCTGAGGATGGTGTCTAGGATGCAGTGTCTGGCAAGAATGACTTGGCAGGTCCTGTGAGGCAGGGTCTCTGCCATGAATGAATGAAACTGGTGTGTTCCATGGTGCCTCACAGACACATCCTGCAAGAGAACATCTCTTTTGATCTGTTCCACCAGAAGCATGTGCACAATGCATCAAGTTAACTGGAGGTGGCTGCTGCTTTCTGTTTGTTAAAGCAGTTAGAAATGCAAGCGTGACTAGAAGGGCAGTGTGCTTGAATTCTTATGTGATATTCTGAGATAAGTAACTGCTAGGAAGGTGCCTCAATCAGGTTTGTGCATATGGGATTCCAGCAGAATATGGCAAAATGTAAATCTGGAGTGGGAGGCAATTCTGTAAGCACAAAGCTGCTTTCAGATCCTTGTTAGGAAAGGTGGAATCAGGAATGGTAGAGTTCATTTCCACTGTGCAGCAAACTTCAGTGTTGTGGTACTTGAACAAGAGAAGAGATTTCATCTTGGACAGGTCAGTTTGGCTTTCTTTTAGGCCTCTAACCCAGTAACTCCTTAATTCTCTTAAGTCAGGAGAATAGGATATTGGTACTATTACAGTGTATGTCTGAAGGGCTGTGTTACCTTATCATTCATTAGTAACTCAAATCTAAGATGAGTTAAAGTTCTTTCAGCTACTGGTTGATCCTGAAAGGATATTGAGTCTTAAATTGTGAATAAAATAATAGTCTCTTAACTATTTTTGAAAGAGCTGATTCTTACTGCTATTAAATCTTGCTTAATAGTGCATCATGGAAAGAGTATGGAACCAGAAACTACTTCAATGTTTTTTGTTTTCCTTATCCCAGAAGGGTTAGACCTTGCTCATGCTCAGGAGTTTATCCTCTTGCAAACAGTGAATAGGTGCTCTGGGGTTTGTGCTGTATTTAAATTGAAACAGGTATAATGTGTTGGCATTTGAGGAGTGTAGTCATCTGCTGTTGCAATGCAATCTTGGTGTTCCATATGAGATCAGTGGTCTTACTTGTACGTGTTGGCAAACAAAACTGACAGAAACATTGATTTCTGCCCCCTTACAATAGTGTAAGAAGGTGGTGATTTAAAAAAGGACCCTTGATTTTTAACAGAAATTATATTTAAGAAGCTTTTAAAAGGGATTCTGAAGCTGAAAATAACTTTTCTTTTGTGATTTCTTAAAACACAGTGCTGAAGATCTGAATTGTAGACTATACATAAAGCCAATGAAAACAGGCAGGGAATTACTGTTGACCTCTTTGCACACATGCATTCCCAAGAACATCCCTCTTGCTGCTGGAAATGAAAGCCCAGCTCAAGGCTTCACTTATGAAAAAATGTCTGGTGCCCTAAGCTCTGCCTTACTAATGTGTTCTCACCTGTCAATTTGCAGGTAAGCATTATGAGGAAGAAGAGGAGGATGCCCTGCCTGACTCAGATGATGAGATGGAATTGGATAAGCCTCGCCCCATACAGATTGTTCTTGCTCATGAAGATGACCATAACTTTGAATTAGATGAAGCAGCATTGGAAAAAATCTTGCTTCAGGAACACATCAAAGATCTGAACATAGTAGTTGTGTCTGTAGCAGGAGCTTTCCGCAAAGGAAAATCTTTTCTGCTGGACTTCATGCTTAGATACATGTATAACAGGGTGAGTAATTGGGATTTGTCCTACAGGAGAAAAGTAGATTGGTATTTTAGTCATTTACCTTTGTGTTTGTTAATATGAGCCCAAATATAGCAGATCAAATTTTTCTTACTTATT
>NW_008654320.1:293-33106 GCF_000695815.1 Acanthisitta chloris | reverse complement strand
TTGAAGAAGTGTATTTAAGTGACAGTTTTTCAGTATATATTTTCTTGCAGTTATCAAGGGAACTTACTCGTGTCCTGTTGTAAGTAGACATGAGAAGAACTTGAATGGGGTAGAATGATGGCCTTCTAGTTGTGCTTTGGGGAAGGGCTCATCCAGGTGGTGGCTTGAAGGAACTTTGCTTTGACTTATCTCCTGAAATCATATTGTAGCACTTGCTTACACATTGTTGCAAAGAAAAAAAAAGGTCTTGTCAGATAGCTATTCGAGGACTAAATCTGATGTATGGCAAAAAGGAGAAAGTTTGCTGTTTGCTGCTTGGAATATGTCTCTGAACACCATCCAGGAACGTTTAAAATCCTTTTAAGGCATTGATTAATGAATGCCTGATGCAAAATTTAATTTTGTCTTTTAGTTTGTAGCTTTTGACTAGCTTTGTCTTGTGTCTACTATACTTACATGGAGAGGGTGGGGTAGGGTCTTCTGTGAATGTATGCATCTGCCTGTCAGGGGCTGTGGTGTGTTTCTCTTAGTCTGAATAGTGAATATTGACAAGTCAGTGATTTGTTACTGTTTGAAGCTTTTTTAAAAAAAACCCAGAACTTACTCCTTTTTCTGGTCACTGTTCTTTGGAGTTTGTGCTATAGCTGGCATGAGGAGACATCAAGATGAACCCTGCAGTTACAGGAAAGGAGTACTGCAAAGAAACTGCTGGTAGTTGGCAGATGAATACTTCCTTTTCTGTCTCAGTAGTTTGAGATTTCTGTTTAACCCCTATTCAGTTCCTCTCATTGATTTACTGAGAGCTATTTAAGAAAGACCCTGAGGATGTGGTAGGAGGAATACAGAGGAGGAATATACACGAGCAAGCTGGTGCTCCCAACTTCTGAAGACTCTTTTAACCTAAGGAGGAATAAATGTTTCATTTGATACAGCTGTTCTGTGGGTGGCCTTTTGTGTGTGTGTGTGTAAGCCCTTTCTCCTGTTTGTATTCCAAACAAAACCAACCAAACTAAAAAACCCCAAAACAAACAAGCAAAAAAACCAACCCAACAACCCTTGCAAAGACAAACCCCAAACTCCTAAAAAGTATAGCACTCTGAGCAAGATGGTGAGCTGAGTAGGGGTAGTGCTAGTTCCTTTCAAAAACAGAAGGGCTGGGCTTTAAGCAAATAGTCAACTTTCAGATTGTGAAATTAAAGTTCATGAAGCAAAACAGATTGAAGTGCTGTTTCAGCCTTGTGTAGTATCATGCCTCTCTTTCCCCTTTACTGTGCAATCACTTTTCTCAGTTTTCTATAGCTGTCCTTAATATACCATTTGTGTTTCTTAAACTGATGATGAGGGCAAGCTTGGCCATCTACTGTAACAATTATCTCTTACCAAATGCAGGGAGGTCTTGCCTCTCTGCATGCTGCTTCTGGCCAGACATCTGCATTCTGAAGCTGTAATGGTTGCAGGCCCTTAGCTGAGCTGATCCAATGCAGTGGTGCATCAGAAGACATTGCACTTTGTTGAACTATTTTCCTGCCAGTTGAGTGATGTAAACTTGCTTAGGAAAAGAGTTTGACAAGCAGACTGCATTGATGGGAGTTGATGAGTGAGGAAAAGTGCAATGCCTCCTCTTCTGAGCACTCTTGAGTTGTATGAAGTCAAATGTTACCCTCTATGCTTATGCAAATTTATTACAGAAGGAAAGGCCTAGGTATAGTTTTATAAAACTTAGTCTGATTCCTCTACCTTCAGTCAGGCTCAATTACAAATCTGTGTTTTCTGTGAACTAAGTATTGCATCCTGCACAGAATACTAAAGCATTTGCATTCAGTTCATACACTAATGAAGCGATTTTGGGATGTATTCCCCCTTGGATATTAGCATGCATGATGAAAAACTTGCCAAGAAACTTAAGAATTTAATTTTCTTGTCTTAAAT
Organism: Acanthisitta chloris; assembly: GCF_000695815.1. Taxonomy (NCBI): domain Eukaryota; kingdom Metazoa; phylum Chordata; class Aves; order Passeriformes; family Acanthisittidae; genus Acanthisitta; species Acanthisitta chloris. The sequence continues at coordinate 31,177 of NW_008654320.1, read as the reverse complement.
CAAGGGCAGGAGGTCGCATGAAAAGTTGTCATTCTAAAAATCTCACTGATCCCAGCTGAAGTCACAGGTAGAATTTTGGCATGGCTGAGGCTGCTGACTAACTTCAGGGAAGCGGACATCTCATTTGGAGCACTGATACATAGTGTTGTGGTTGCTTACTGGAAATGGAACAGCAGCAGTTGTGTACTCAGCAAGCTGCTGCAAGGATCCTGTGATCTTAAGCGTTATCAAGAGTTGAGTGCAGTAGCATTTCTAAGTTTAGATTTAAAAGCTTTTTATTACAGGGGTGTCACCTGTTTATGTTGTATTAATCTGCAAAGTGCACTATGTACTCATGTACTGTGCAAATAAAGCTGCATCGGTCCTTTCCTTAATGTGGAATAAAATTTAGAGAAGTCATCTTTTAGGTGACTGAAACAAAATTGTAGTACAACTTCATGTAGGGACAAAGCCTTTTTTCCCTTTTATCATCTCTTGAATATCTTTCAAGTCACCTTGATAGACAGAGACTTGAAATACTGAGTTGAGACTTAAATTATGAGCTAAGGAAAGACAGAGGTAGCAAGCTAGGGGTGCTTTAAACTGATGCAAAGGTCAGTCAGATACAGGCTTAAGTGCCTCATACGGGGAAGCAACTTCAGGTGAAGTTGTGCCTGTTAAGACACCAAAGTCTCCTGTGATATGAATCATGTGTAATCCAACATGATCATATCTAGTGCTCACTAAGGGACTTGTCAAACCATTTGTGTAGTTTTGATCTGAATTGTTACAAACAAGGATAATGTCTGGACCAAAATGTGATGAAGTATTCTTGTATAAAAGAAAAATGGAACATATTGTTGAATAATATAACATATTCTTTTGAAAAAGTAAAAATCCACAGTCCATTGACATGTACATGTGAAATATGCTTCAGCATTGCAAAATTGTATCCTGGAGTGTACTGAAGTGCAAAGCAGGTCTGGAACTTTGATTTTTAGAGTGGTCTGTGGAAGCATGAGCATCTTCTGGGATAAAAAACTCCAGAGGAAAGCTGTTCAGGTTTTGCCATAGTCTCTCTGGTAGAGGTGTGTGTACCTGTCAAAATAAACAAATGGAAGATAGAAAACGCTGAACAACCTAACCCAAACAACTTACCTGTAAAGGCCTGTGATTCTTTTTCACTTGGGTACCTGTGTTCATTTTCACAATTTTTATCTGCTCCTCTGACATGTGATCCAAATAGCAGAGTTATGGTGTGACCATAGCTTTTAGGAGAGTGCTGGTGCAGAGCTGCTGGGTTGCCTGCATGCTGCGAGGCATGAGGAAAGTGTGTGTTCCAGGGATCAAGGATTCTGAGATAATGGGACAGACACACATACTCAGGTGGTAAATTCAAAATGACTTATTCTGCCTACGTACACACATACTATTGCAAAAAGGATACAAGTCTACCTATATTAATAAAGGAGAGGTTATATCCCTAGCAATAAAGAGTACATACCGACCCCAAGAGTGATGAGACGAGTGGTCCAGGGCACAGTCCCATTCTGGGGTGGGTGGCAGGTGCAGAAGCTTACAGGTGACCCCACGGAGGCAACGTGGTCCTCAAGTTCTGGTGGGCACCCCCCAGAAGGTGTACGCTGCCTTATATGTCATAAGTTTGCGGTGTCATCCTGATGTGAACAGTACACGAGAGGATGAGGTGGGTTCGAATTTTTGGGGCACCAGCATGTCTTTGGGCACGTGTGTTTTGTTCCTCTATGCATGCGTGTGGAGCCTAAGGGTGGTTGTCAGTCTCCTCTGGGGATTGTTACTTCCTTGCCCTTCCTTATCATCACCTCTAAGTGTCCTTGCCGGGCTGCTTGGCAGTCAGTCAAGGCTCATTATCCTTTTGTTTTCCTTAGCTAAAGTTTTCTTACCACTGCGTACTCCTTTTGCTCCAGTCCCACGGGCCAACTGCAACTGCTTACTTTTCTATTCAGTTTGACATGGCCTGCTGCAGAATGTCTCCATTTTATAAGTGTCTTTGGACACAGTGTGCAGGGTGTCATGTGTCCCATCCCCCCTTAAGCAGTTTCACTTAGTTGTTGTAAGTATTTTTATTCTGTATAGCCCCTGGGTACTCATGCTGTTTTCTGAAATGTGAAGAGATGTGTCTTGAACTATTTTCTGTAAGCTGCTAGTGCAGAATCAGCAAGGTACAGCTTATAGCCCAGTGAATTGAGAAGTCTCCACTTTGACCTTCCAGTGGACACTTTCCTGGCTGATAATCTACTCTGCAAGCTTGCTGTGTTCTGGCCTGTGAAAGAAAGGGTTTTCTGTAAGCCCCTTCACAGTTAAGCTGTTCTCTGCCTACTGCTTCTTTCCAATAGGATTTCAGTATATATAAACCTATCACAGTGAAATTTCCTTGGGGTACCTGCTCATGCTCCTTACTTGTCCACTACATAAACCACACTTCTGAGTTAAATGTGCACATATAATGGCTGCATTCTTCTGTGTGAGCCACTGCTCCATGCATTGCCTGTTCTTGAAGACCTCGTTACAGTTTGATCATCCAGAGATGTTAGCTGTCAACTGTATTCAACTCTCTGATAGCCTTTCTCAAATTGGGCAACATGCCAATAGAATTTTAATATGTATAGGTTGATTGACACATATCAGACTCTTAACCTGACCTTTTCTCTTGAATCCTAATCACTTAGGAAAAAGTGTTTTGTAACTGTGACAAGTTTTGATTGTAGATCTGTTTTTTGCCTAGTCTCTGTGGCTTCTGCAACCTAGCATTGGGAATCTTGTACTGGCTTTTGTTAGTGCAGGGACTGTTGTGAGGGGGAAAGGAGAGAATTAAGTCAAGATCAGATGTTTTGTCCCATGCAGAGGTTTAGCTGTTCCTGTAGTTAAAATAAACATGTGTTTGAGTTGAGGTTTCTCAACTGTGAGGGAAGAGCATGAGTGCTAAGTTGAACTGACGGATAAAACAGCTGTTCTCAAAAGTTCTGAGTGCTTGAGAGTCAAAAGCTCTGCACACAGTCTCTTCAGTAACTGAAAAGTTGTGCAGCCACTGAAATGCAGTAGTCCCGAACAGCATTTCTTGGCAGATGATCCTTGAAACGCAGAGTTGTGTTGTGTTTTAATAGTTTGTGTCATGTTGTCAACCAGCTCTGAGGAAGATGTAAGAACAACATGGAAGTTGCTAAAACATAGCATGTTAAAAACCTAAAAATCTCTGCCTTGGTTTTACATAAGTTTTTCCTTTTGTTTTGTAGACTTCTCCTTGCTGGATAGGTGGAAACACTGAGCCATTGACTGGGTTTACATGGAGGGGTGGATGTGAACGAGAAACCACAGGCATTCAAGTCTGGAGTGAAGTGTTTGTAATTGAGAAACCCAATGGAACAAAGGTATGTGTTTGACTTACTTTGATTTACTTGTGGTGTTCCTTGGAGATGTTGTGGGCTTTTTGGTTCTGTGGGGTTTTTTGTTGGGGCTTTGTTTTTTTGTCTTTTGCTTGTGGTAACAAAACAGAGGCTGTGGATGCCGCTTCCTGGGAAATGTTTCCAGGTTCAATGGGGCCCTGAGCAACCTGGTGTATGGCAGGGGCGTTGGAACTAGATATCTTTAAAGGTCTTTTCCAACCTAAACCATTTTATGATTCTATAACTTATACAGGTAAGGATTTTTACCTCTGTGCATACCTTTAATGCCATGTGTTTCATGGTGGCAGTTCAAACTTTCCTTTGCATTTAGTAGCTGCATAACATATTTAGAAACTGTATCATTACAAGGATGGCGATTGATTCTTACAAACCAGCAGAAAAATTTGACAATAGTCTTGTTTGGAGAGTACTTTGTTTTGGCAAAGTCTGCTCTGTCCAGGCTCATGGGTGGGTTATCCAGTGGATGTTGTAAAGCTGTAATGGCTATCAACACCATATACAGACAACTGCTGTGGTGAAAACAGCTCTCTAACAACCACTGTTCTTTGAGGGGTGAGATGTGTTCTAGGTTCAGTGTCTGGAAGCTCGTCCTTCCATAGAGTTAGTCTATAAAAAAGGACTAAGTCTAACAGTAGGGGAAAAAAGGCAGTAACTTGATACTAATCAAAGCTCTGGTGCATCTTTTTTGGCTCTTAAGTCAGTTCAACTGCAAAGTTTGGTTGTAGGTGTTTGGTTTTATGCTGAAACAAGGTGTTGATGCTATTAATAAATATTTACTCCACAGTACTAGTAGTGATCTTGAGCTGTTCATGTTCTGAACCACGAGTTCTTGATTATTTAAATTTCATATCCTTTGCATTTGCAAAGGAAACATCTGATCACCAATTAATATGGGACATCAAGCTTAAAAAATAAAAATAGTGGCTTAGTGGTGCGCAGAAAGTTTTAGCAAATTTCGTAGCTAACAAAACACTGTCTAAAAACCAGGTACATTGTGAGGATCTGTTTTGCTCCATAAACAAATCACTCACTTGCTCATGCTCATCAGTCATCTCTAACCAAAAGAGAGGGGAATTGTAATAGATGCCAAAGATGGAAGTTGGACTGATCAGCTTTTGTTATATTGATCTCTTCATTCCTTGTCATTCCAGCAGATAGTATCAATTGTCTTGTTTTCTTCTTAAAATAATTACATTAAGATGTGTATATATACATATATATTTAAAAGTAAGCTGCTCATTCTTGGGTCTAATAAGCTATGTTAGATTTGCAGCTGAGACTGGAGGTCTTTGAGTGGATAAGAGCTGCCAGCTACTGTGCACTGTGCCCCCACTGGGCTGAGAGGCTGTTTCTGTGGGGGAAGGTAACTAGTGTAGCAAGGCCAGGGACTTCAGGCTAGTGACGTGGCACTCTGGCTGTTGCTTACTCAGCTGTAGGTGTGCGTAGTCACATGTGCAGGAAGCTTGACTGAGGTTTACTAAGTAGGTGTAGAGGCAGAGACTTGCTTTACTTGAAATAGAATTGGCCTGCAGTATGACAGCGTTAATGATTTCGTTAACTGTTGCTGTTCTTTTCATCTCTCTAGGTTGCTGTACTACTCATGGATACCCAAGGTGCCTTTGATAGCCAATCCACTATCAAAGACTGTGCAACGGTTTTTGCTCTGAGCACCATGACAAGTTCTGTCCAGGTGAGAATCTGTGCTGGCAAGTAATGGCAGCTGTAGGAACCTTCTATCTTGAACATCCAGATAATATCTCTCTAGCCACACTTAAAAAGTTCACCTGCATATTTTCCTCCAACTATGATTTAAAATTTCATGCTTAATGTCTTATTTTCAGTGTAGTACATATAAGTTTCTCCATGGGATCAAGGTTATCCGAGGCCAAGTTGAGTTAAATTGCTGACAGAACTGGGAAATCCCCCCTTGCCCCAACCCCAAGATGTCAAAGTAGCACCTGCATCTGTACAGATGTGTTACAGAGTCTTTTTTAATACTTTAGATACTGTTTGGGGTGATGTTACACTGTGATCATGTAAACTTGCAATTGCTGCTACTGTTAAAGGATCAAGTAAACTTGCAACCATTCTCTTGACTGTGCCCACAACTACATTTAAGCTTGCCCCTTAAATGTGCCAAAAGCAAGCAGCTTTGTGAGGAGTGGCAAGTGACCCTCTCCAGACATGCTACAACAGAAAAGTAACAGGAGTATGTAGAACACTACTGTTCTATTGGGTTGGCTCTGATGGATTGTTTGTTTGGTTTGTTCCTGTGGTTATGGTAAGTTGTGGGTTATTGGTGCATCTTTGAGTTTACTGCTGTTCAGTATTTGTGCTATTGAAGCAGTCACAAACTCCCTGGATAAAATCAGATTTCTCTGGGAAGAGTGGAAAGCAAAACAATGTAGTGAACTCACTTCCGGGTCATTTCTGTGTCAGAGGTAGAGCTGAATCCTCGAGCGCTTGGACTTGAGGGTGGCTAACAGACATGCCCTTCGTAGTCCTCTTGTCTCACACCGATGTGGTAATTGAAGCATTCAGCAGTCTTCTGATTCCTTTGTGGCTTGCTTGCTTGGAAAGAAGCTGTTGTAAGAAGAATTAGGGTGGCCAGCAGTGGTTTTGTTGCTAGTGCTTTGACTAAGAAAGTGACTTTTGTTTGAGATAAATTTTATGACACCTTTCTAAGTTGCTGACTTCTGGTAGTTAGATTTTTCTAGAGGAGACAGAAATACTCAAGATATGTAAAAGAGACTATATGAATGTAAGATAATGATTTCATGGTACACTAATTCTGACTGTCTCTTGCAGGTATATAACTTGTCTCAGAATATTCAGGAGGATGACCTTCAACATTTGCAGGTAAGAATATGCTGCTTCTGAACTAGTAGTCTTGACATGGTTTAGAAGTTGCTACTTATGTAACTGACTTGGGAGCTGTTTGCAGCTTCATATAAAACACTGAAGCTGACCTGATGCTAAAACCGTTGTCTGTAACCACAGTGTTTGCATCAGCTCAGTGATGTTGTGGTGCTTCTACTGAGCCAGCACAGAGGTAAAATAGTAGAGGGTTCTAATCTGGCGAAATCTTTTAAAGTCTGTTCTCTGTATTGCAAGTTCTGAAATTCCTGAAAGATGAGAAAAGAAAATGATATATAGAAGTAATTAATGACAAAATTCCAATGTTTTTCCTTCTTCTCTAAAATAGGAAAATGGACAGTATTTCATCACCAGTTTCTCAGGAAATGTGGGAGCTTGGGTCAGGGCAGGAAGAGTATCTTCTACCCAGAAGCCATCTCTAGTTTTTCAGCTGAGAAACTTCTGCAGACTTTGTTTCCAGTCAGAAATAAAAGCAGGAAAGAGTTGTCCTTCTTTACTGTGGGATTTTCATCCTCTAATGGAACATTGTGGTCAAAGGCCACTGAATTCTGGCTTCATGTGAATGGTGCAAGAACCTTATCTCCTTAACTTAAAATGTATAGCTTTAAAGACTAGTTGTGTACTTACAAACGCCAAGGCCATGATGTTGTGACAGCTTAAAACTGTTTTATATGTCTGCAGTTCTACAAAAGACTGGCTGCCAATGCTGGAAGTAGAAGAGCACTAAGTAAAGATAGTCTTGTGATGCTGTTCTCAGTTAACAGGGTTGTATCACTGGACCAACAGCCCCCATATTCCCAAAAAAACCAACCAAGGAGTGAAAACAAAAAAAAGCCATGGGTACTTAATTGAAAGCCAGGCTCTCTTCATGGCTTTGGTCCTTTAGCAACCTCAGTGCAATCTGAATGGAGCAATCCCCATCTGTTATACTGGAGGGTAAGATTTGAGGGAAGGAAGGGATGAGAAAGATAATCATAGAATCATAGAATTTAAGGGTTGGAGTGGGCCTTACAGATCATCTAGTCCCAACCCCCAAATAATAAATTGATGATAATTGATAATTGAAACAATAATTGATAAAGACAAGCAGTGGATAGGGAACAACCATGCATTTAAAGCTGCAGCAAGGAATCATGGTTTGAGGGAAGGAGATTCTGAATTTCTGTTATAACAGCAATTTATGTAATTCTGAAATGCTCTTATTCTCTGGCTGCCTTTTTTCATTTAGCTGGGAAGTGAGTGATGTAAGGAGTTAGGGTCAAAGAAGCCAGTCTCACCTGGCTGCTTGGCCACTTCACAGCTGCTTTTGCTCAGGGTGACAAGGGTTTGGAAGCTTATTTGTGTTAGATTAGTCTTGTAAGTTTTCAGATGCTCTTGTTATCAACACAGGGGGAACCCTCCTTTTAGCCATGAAATTTATCTGATATATTCCAGGAGTTAGTCTGAATGCTGAACAACAGTTGCCTGGTGCTAGAGAACTCTGACGTGCTTCCTTCATCTAGACCTCCAAGGTCTGTAAGGAGGCTAGGGTGGATCAACACAGGCCAATACTGGCCTGTGCTGAAACAGTTAGCACAGTCTGTAATTCATGTTATTGTGGGTTGTCTGGCCTGCTCAGTCCAGCAGAGAGTGCTGCTGCTGGTGTTAAAAATGGTGCAAACAGTGCACCATCTTGGGAAAGCAGCTGACACTTGCCTTTATACTGGAGGAAAGGAACAATTATCTGTTAAGGTCATGGGCTGAAGTAGAGAACTGAGAAGCTGCTGAACTTGGCTTGTATTTAAATATCTGATACATTGGCTCTAGCCAAGTTCCTTGGGATTTCCAGGAATAAACCTATTGTGGGAAGCAAGGGGCAAATGTTAGACAGGCTTACCTTCTTAGCCTAGGAAACAAATGTTGGGAGCTGGCTTGCTGAGGGATGCAGTCAGCTTTCCTCTGAGAACAGCCCACAAGCCACCCACTTAGAGCTGCAGTGTGTTGACAGTTACAGAATGGCACCATGAAGCCAGTGGAAATAATGTCTCCTTCCTGAATTTTACTGAGGATTGGTATACTCATTGTTGAGGTTTATTTGCCATTCTTGACCTATAATAGGATTTAAGATGGAATGTTTTATTTTCTAGTGACAAAATACTTTACAGTAGAAAAATGTGGTTTATATGTGGCACCTTTACACACTTCTTTCTATCAGTTGTTTACAGAATATGGAAGACTAGCTATGGAAGAAATTTACCAAAAGCCGTTTCAGGTAACTGTATGTTAAATGGATCTTATGCAGTTTGATGTATAGAAAATGAGCTCAGGATAATTTATGAAGATAAATTAGCTGGGCTGAAGCTAGCCTGTTCTTTGCAAGACTAATTTTCCTTCACTGTTGCCTCATTATTTGGCAAAAACACAGTGGAAAAATGCTGAAGAGGATCACATTTTGGGCCAGTACAGCTTTGTGCTTGAGTTATAAGGTGTAAAAGGAATCAAAGCATCAAGTGATGTGCAGGCATTAAGGGGAAAAGCTTCATGCTGCCTTCTTACTCTTTGCTCTGAGATACAGTTGGTCTTTGCTGGTGGTACATGGTTCTGAGAAAAGGTCATGTGGCCTCTAAGCAATGGCATTGAGGAAAGCCATGTTGCATTTAATTTCCTTGAAGTGTGACTGGCTGCAGCATTAAAAGTCTTAAAACTGATTGTTTGCTAGGCCAGAGAAGGGTTTGAGGCTGCTTCTCTTTAGTGGAGACAAAGACTGAGAAGTCTTTCATCCTGAAGTGTCCTTCTTAACCTATAAGGGTACTAGTCAATTGCTGTTAGTGGTGAGATTTAAAACTCTTGGGAGTCACAAGTGTGAGTCCGCAGTGTTCTTGTAATTGGTCCAGACAAGATGTGTTCTTTGTAAAGCACCTTGTCTGATAGAAGAGTAACATGAAGGTTTGTTTTTTGTCTTCAGCTGATGAGAGAGAGGACAGTGTAATTCCTGTGGAATAGCAAAAGGCAAACCTGTGAAACAGGGAAGTTATCTTTTTGAGACAATTGGGTACTTTGTTCAGATAAGGACTGAGTTGCATTTGTGGGTTTGGTGGTGGGTTTTTTTGCCTTTATTTTGTTTTTTTAAACAAGCAAATGCACCACAGATCTACAAGGCTACTTCATCTAGTGCAGCCAAATGTACTAAAAAACTTATATTTATATAATGTACTTACTTAATATATAATGTACTTATGTTTGGGGCAGCCAAATACTTAAAATAATTACATGTGTGATAGAGTTTTTCACCTTAGGAATGATGCAGTCCATTCACTGCTGTTGTTCTTCCTGTTTATAGACATTAATGTTCTTAATTAGAGATTGGAGTTATCCTTATGAACATGCATATGGCTTGGAAGGAGGAAAAAAGTTCCTAGAGAAAAGATTGCAGGTGAGTTATCTCTAGTAGTCCTAGTCTGATCTTCTAACTTAAGTGACAACTTGCTGTCAAGGTAGTGATGCATGGTGAACTGGCTCCTAGTGCTTTCTTGATGTTTCCACTTGTGTGCAAAGTTGACGTTACGAGCTTCAGGAATAAAAGCTTAAACACACCTTTGTGCTCTTACTGCTTTTAAGATATTTCATCTTCATTGCAGTACTGCAAAACTGCTGGCAGTTCTTACTGCCTTTTTTTTTTTCCTTCAGGTAAAGCAAAACCAACATGAAGAGCTACAGAATGTAAGGAAGCATATTCACTCCTGTTTCAGTAATCTTGGCTGTTTCCTGTTGCCCCACCCTGGTCTTAAAGTTGCAACAAATCCAAATTTTGATGGGAGATTGAATGGTAGGAAGCTTTTCATTTTGTGTTTCTCGATCACTGAGTTAGTTTTCTTTTATGATGGAAGTTAAGCACTGAACTGGTTGGCTATTGAAATGCACTTGATTGGAAAGATGTAAGGCTAAAAGGTGATACTGTGGAATCTAGAAATGTGTAGATTCCACAGTAGAGGATTTAGGCAGACAGAGGGAATGGATATCTCTGTCTTGCTGTAGATTGTAATCTGATAATTTGAGACCTACTTAAAGGTCATTAAATAAGATTTCCAAGATAAGTAAGGGTTGCAGAGGGGAGAGTTTGCAAAATTAAAGACTTTGGTTTCTTGAAAAGCTTTTCTCTAAGAACTTGCTAAACCATAGGTCAGCTCTGGAATGACTTTAAAATACAATCTGCTACTGCAGAATGGGCAGCAGTCAGGATTCCTCCGACTGATGCTTGTCCCCCAACATAGGGAATGTATCAAATGGCAAGGGCTGTAAAAGTGAGTGGTGATGGTGGGATGCCAACCCTGTGCTGAGGGCACAGAGCTGTGGGGTTATTGTGCAAGATGTTGGCATTATTTGGGGAAATGCACTTGAAATATTACAAGGACTATGGAACCTTCTCTCAGTCTGAAATTCAGACTGGCAGATTAAGAAAGGATAGAACTGACTACAGCTGTACTATGTATTTAAGCCTTTAAATACCTTAGAAATGCAGTTGAGTTGTGATGCTGTGGATTTTGAAGGGTCGTGGGTTGTCGGTGTTCCTTTAGGAAATACAAGATTGAAAAAGAAAACTAACCACTTGTTTTCCTGAAATTGATTGAATTTTACTAGATATAGATGATGATTTTAAGAATGAACTGCGGAATTTGGTACCATTACTGCTTGCCCCTGAAAACTTGGTAGAAAAAGAGATTAGTGGATCCAAGGTGACCTGTAGAGATCTTGTAGAATACTTCAAGGTAAGCAAACTCATACTAATTATTTCTGTTAATAGCTTAAAAGACGTTATTCTAATTTTAGGCCATGTTGTTCCCAGAGAAGATGAGATATCTAGGCTGACATTTGCTGATCAGCTCACTTTTGTTTTCATTTCATTACTTGACTTTCTAGAACTGGCACATAACTTCCTAACAGTATTGCTCTTAGCAAGCTACTATTGGCAGAATTGTGGGTTGTTGTTGGTTTTTTTTTTCTCTTTGTAAATAGGCCGAAATACTTCAAGCTTTATTAGATATTTTTTCCTGCTTTGAAATCCTAGGTTTTTTTAAATTAAAGGAGGTCATGTGTAGCATATACAGATAGAAAATGAGCTCTTAAACTGCATTGAAATTTTTCAGGTATTCCTCTTTCTGCATTTTTGACATGCAAGGAGGGTACTTCCTAAACACATGCGTGTGCAGCACCACTATGCTCTGAAATATTTGTGTATGATACTTACAGCTGTCAGTCTTGAGCTTTTTTTTTGTATCGTGGTGACAGCAGCAGAAATGTGATAACATTTCTGTTACATCACCAGCAACTGTTCTGGTGTGTGAACCTCTTTTTTTTTTTTTTTTTGATTGGAGTTACTTAGACAGTTGGCTTGGTAAGAATGAGTGCCACTATCTCCTAAGGACATGAATTTTGCATTGTGACTTTTGAGCATGCATGTTAAAGGTAGAACAGCTAGGCTGATGTTAAGAAACAAACTATGCAAGGGAAGAATCTGAGGCCAGAACACTCTTAACTTCTCTTGTAAAATGAAGTTTTTAAAGGAAAGACACAATAGAAATCATGGCTATCCTGACAAGCATAAAATCAGCACTGGAGCTCAGAGGTTCAGCCTGTCTATTTACGTTGTTTCACGCTGCTGCTTGCTCCACTTTCTTTTCTAGTAGGACCTGATCAAGTGCCATTCAGGGAGTATGCATTCAGCAGCAGTTGAGAAAGGACTGCATCCTTAGAACTGAGTGTAAAACCTCTTCTATTGAAAAGCTGCCTGATTCACATCCCATATCCAGTCTGGGAGCAGTCCTATGAGGTGCTGCAGAAATGCCATGCTTATGTAACTGAAGAGGACTGCTCCCTTGGGACTGTGCATCTGAAACTGAGATTGTGAAGCCTGAGTTGGAAACTGTAGGGCTTTTTCTTGGAGGAAATAGCTACAGAAGCAAGGAGGCTGTGGAGGGAACAGAGTCCTGTGTAAGTCTACATGTTTTTGTAGGTTGTTCTACAACCTAGAGCATTCAGTACATAGGGGCCCTGATAACCTTGTTCTCTCCTCCTTTACAGCAAAACATCCTCAGGTCAGAGGCTTGTAGACTGGAGGGGAAAGCAGTAGTAGTGTGAAGGGTAGTGGCCCTGAAAGTAGCCTCGTTGGTGTAACACGGACAGTTTGTCCAAAGCACTGAAATGGCTGCTGCTGCCTGCTGTGCCCTGGAGCTGAGCCATGGGCCGGCTTGTGGGCTGGAGAAGACATGAAGTGTGTGTCTTCTTCCAGCCCTCTGAAACCCTGGGGAAAAACAGAACACCTGAGGATTGGTGGGGTGGGGCACAGAGGGGTCAGCTGCCTGCTTAGCTTCCAGAACTATTTTGGCAGTTCAGCTCTGTCTGCATTAAGTGCTTTGATCTGCTTTTTTTCCTCCCACACTTCAAGGGAGCAAGGCATGTGGGGAAATGTAAATACTGGTTCTGTCAGCACTGGGGTAAGTTTGGACAGATCTCTTGCCAGAAAGGCTGTGTGAGAGTTATCTCCACTCTTCTGTTATGGGTGGAGATTCCCTTCTTAGTAAAGACCTCTGTACATATGTAGGGAACAGAAACCTGCTGTCAAGCCTCACTTCTTGGGACAGTGGTGTTTTTTCCTCAGGATGCTCTGCTACGCTGCTGAGCCTCAGTCTGGTGCACTGGAAAGTAAAGGGGGCAAACAATGCTAGACTTGAATGAGCAAATTTGCATAATTTAATATTTGGCATGATTACAAATAAATAATCTGAACTCTATTTCATCCCTCATTTCTCATTCTTCTGAATCATAAATGTTTAGAAAACCAAACCTTTCTTTTTCTTCCCATTTAGGCATACATTAAAATCTATCAAGGAGAGGAGCTACCTCATCCAAAATCTATGCTGCAGGTATTTTATTTTTCTTTCACATAATCTGATTAGGTGATGTGTACTTTCTTGTAAGTTCTTTGCAATTGAAGATCATGACTGCTGTGGGTCCTAATCTCCCACAAACAACTGTAAATCTTGAAGGAGCTGTGTATTTTGAAAGCCATCTGAACTGTGACACTTGGGTACACATTTTTGTCTTCCCTCAGTTTCACCAGCCAAATGGAACAGGGGTGTGTCTGGTTGGTTGGGGTTTTTAGCTGCTTTAGTTTCTAAGCAAGGAGTTTCCTGAAACTTGCTGTTTTGTTGGTGTCTTTCATGCTGCATTCAGAGGACATTTAGCATCAGATGCAGCAGATGAGATGGAGAAGGCTTATAGTACTGCAGCTGTGGCCACTGTCTCACCGTGTTGGACCACCCTGTGTAGGGTTTGTTAGGTTGACTAACTGGATTGAGGTTTCTTTTCTGGGTTGACCCAAAGGGGATGTAATCATCTTTAAAACAATCTGAAAAGAAAGTGATTGTATAAAGCTCTGTGTCAAACCCTTGAGCTGTTTGGGATGAAGGGCTTTAGAGTCAATTTCAACCATTTTGTGTTTGTAAGACTTGAGGTTTTGGGGTTTTTTTTAAAGTTTCCTGTGTCACTTAAGACCTGACAGTTCTGGGAGTTTTCTTATCCTTTAAGGAACAACATCTTTAGACTTACTGGGGAGTTCAGAAACTTCATCACAATGAAACAAAACTGCTTTCATTTCCTCTATTTAGCCATAAATGTGGCTGGGACATACAGAAGATATCTTCCAGTATTGGCTTCAGTAATTGTCCCTGACATGACGCAGGTTGAAAATAAGTCTTACAAAATTGACAATTACAGTTGATACCAAAACTGTACATGTATAGAGCAGAAATGATACCAGTGTCCTTCTTTCCTCACAGGTAGTGATTTATGAGGGCTAACATTTAATAGTTTAGTGACCCTTATTTGCTTATTAACAATAGAGCATTTGGAAGAGATTGTTCATGATGAAAAGCCTGTACAAGGAATTTGGAATTTGTTTGCAGTTGTACTAGAAAGCTGAAGAAAATGCTTTCCTAGGCAGTAATGTGTTTCAGTGTATATTGCTAAATTTCTCTTGTTTTTGTGTGGCCTTCTCTTGGCCAGCAGAAGCTCTGGAGGCTGTGAGGGTAACTACTTGATGATGTTGTGATGACACAGTGCTCAATGTTTTCTAGGCAACAGCCGAGGCGAACAATCTTGCTGCTGTGGCAGGAGCAAAAGACTTGTACAGTAAAGGCATGGAGCAGGTATGATGACACAACATTCTCTGAATGTCTTCGTGCAAATACAGGCCTTCAGTTTTCATGCTGTATTCTGCTTGTGAGCATGTTAATGGGGGAAAGTAGCTTAGGGCCAGCACTTGTGTGTTTTCTACCCTCTGCTCTGAGGCAAACCCAGGATTCTTCAAGTTGCTGGGGAGGTATGGGAATGGGGTGTGTTTGCCAGATCCTGCCTGTTAGTTCCCTCTACAGCTCTTGAAAGGCATCTTAAAATCCTGTGACATGAAAGGGACAAACAGATGAGGAGACATTTATTGGGCCAGGGTTGACTAAGGGTAGAATTCTAGTTTTATGGTCCCATGCTTCTGAATTATGGTCATTCATTAGCTGTAAAGTGCAAGGATTCAAATGATTCTAAAGATTACAAAAAGCCCCATGAAATACAAGAATTACTTTGGAAAATCTGTATATGTCATTTCCTACTTGCTTCTTATCTTGAAGATAGTGACTTTATACTGCTCTAAGCTGAATCACTGGGTGGATTTCATACTCCAACGTAGTGTTATGCAAGGTTTTATCACTGGAAATTCTGAAGACAATTACGTCTCATAAAGCTTAACAGGACTATACTTATTGTCAACTTCTACAACTGGAAAAGACCAGTGGGTGTGATATTGTACTACAAACAGCTCCCTATAACTAGGCTAATTCTGGTCTTAATTGTTGAAGCAGCTTTCTGTTTTGAAGTTAGAGTAAGACCTAATACTAGCCAGTTCCAGTTGTTAGCAGGCTGTTTTCAGAATGTTCTGCTGATGTAGAGGGACTCATTTGTTTCCATTTTGGAAAATGTCTTGAATTAGTGTTGAAATGTGTTGTTTATAATAAATGTCAAGTCTGCCTTCCTACCTTGAATCTTCAGTGGTTGTTGAGATAACTGTAGTTGTAAGGTTTCTTACTTGGAGCAGGGAATAAACAAGAACAGGTGTTCTTTTAAACAGAGTTTGTTTCCATAGTAATGTTCCCCAGTACTGTGTATTTTTGTATCACTGTAGAGATATGCACAAATGTCTGGAATAGTTTTTTATCCAGATGTCTCATATGATGTTCTTAATGTGACACAGCTCTGAAACTTCTATTTTTAAGAACAGAGGTGGGAACTCTTTGGATTTAAGGCTCGATTATGTAAGGATAGTTCTTAATGTAGCTTCTGAGTTGTCCTCATGAGCCAAAGCCCTCCTTTTTGGAGTGTGCAAAACCAAAATACTGTCACCCTAATGACCTGAAATGTAAGGAACAACAGGTGCAGTCACACAGAGTGTAAGAAAACACTGTGGGGCTTCTTGATCCCTCAGCAGCCCCTAGTGTTTCACATGCTCTGAGCAATGTGAAAAGACTGTTTCGAAGGATGACACTAGTTACCATTTTCCAGGGAATTTTGCTGAACGTGGAGGACTTTGATATGGGCAAAAGCAGAAAGGTGCTTGTTAAACTTGAGCAAGGGGCAGACTGAGGTTGTCAGGATTGTGACAGGGTCATTTGCCTTGAAGAAGCTAGTCAGTGAAGCCAAACATCTTGTGAGGTAGAAAGTGGAACCTGTACTCTGAGAAAGTGTCCATGTGCTCTGCTGAAGGAAATGAGCAGGAGAAAGTTAAAGTTGTTGTGCAGTCAAGGCATGAGATGACAAGCAGGATTTTGAGGCAGGAAAGAGAAGGCTGTTTGATGTCATATGGAAAGAATCACTACTTCTTAGACATAATCTAACTGTGAGGGTCTGGAGGAGTTGGAGCTGATGTGCCATACATGTTGCTGGCCTAGGTAAACAGAGTAGAAGTCCTTTGATTGAACCATTTTCATTACGCATACTGAGTCAGGGAGGGAAAGATGGTGGTGCCCACATCACTGTATCCATTTGAGTTCCATGGTCTTGTCCCTTCAGCAGAAATGTATTTGCACAAGTTGCTCAGAGTCAAGCAGAGAGGACAGTCTAGGGGAGAATGGGCTAAGGGTGGCAGCAGCTAGTTCTTAGCTGGTACCACCTGGTAAGTTTCATGGAGCCTGATAGTGGCAGCAATAAACAAGAATGAACTTGAGTGGGCAGAATCTACCCAGTTTGTTCAAGTTCTGCACTGACCCTCTTGCTGAGATGGGTGACCAGGAGTAAAAAGATGGACAGGATGGAAGTGGGGAGGGGAGAGCTTGTGGAGAGCAGAGTTCTCCTAAACCTTCCTCAAGCCAAGCATTCTCTGCCTCTTGGTGTTCCTGTATTTGACCTCTTTCATAACAGGAATGTGGCTGTTGTCCTGTCCTAGGCTTGCCTGAAGGAAACAGTGAGAGCATGAGTTCAGTCATATGCTATAGCATGAGTTCAGTCATGTGCTGTAGCTCTGTATGTGGTTGGACAGGGAAGCCTCCTGCTGTGCCATGATGCAAAGTGCCTTTCACCGCTTCACTTGAGACAGGACTTGAGCTTACAGAGCCAAGAGAGCTCTGAGGAGGCAGTGTGATGCTGGCTTGGGAGGAGGGCAGCAAGGAGCAGGTTTGGTTTATGCACAGCAGAAGATATTCAGGGTATGATTCTATGATCTCTGATTGCTCTAACAGATTTGTGGGGGAGATAAGCCTTACATTGCCCCATCGGACCTTGAGCGGAAGCACCAGGATTTCCGAGACACCGCGGTCAGGCAGTTCCGCTCAGTGAAGAAGATGGGAGGGGACGAGTTCTGTCGGCGCTACCAGGAACAACTTGAAGTGGAAATCGATGAGATCTATGCAAACTTTGTGAAGCACAATGATGGCAAAAACATCTTTTATGCTGCTCGTACCCCTGCCACTCTATTTGCAGTCATGTTTGCCATGTATATAACCTCAGGACTGACTGGGTTCCTTGGTATGAACTCCATAGCTACCCTGTGTAATCTCTTGCTGGGGATGGCTCTAATATCGTTTTGTACTTGGGCATACGTTAAGTACTCTGGGGAATTCAGAGAAGTTGGAACAGCCATCGATCAGATTGCTGAAGCTATATGGGAACAGGTTGGTATCTCCTTTTGTTGCAAAACCTTTCTTCTTGAGTAGATGTATCAAACAGTTTCTATTGAGTGCTGTGAGTGAAAAGCTGGTCTAGACCTAATGGAGAATGCAAGTGCTATCAAAGGGAAAATCTGCTCGGAGGGGTGACTGCTTTCTTCAGCAAGATGCTGTGCACAAAGAATTTTAAACAAGCTTAGGATATTGTCAAAGAAGTGTTACTTAAAGGCCTTAGTAGGTGCTTGGATGGTAAAGAGTGGAGGGGTTCTCCAAAAATCTTCTTTCTTCTTCAGAGCAAGAAATTCTCTTTTTAAAGATATGTTTATAGATAAAGTTGTCCTATGGATGTGGTGGATAAAATATCTCACGTGGTATGAAGAATGGGAAAGGCAAAACCCTGCCCTCCTCGTCTGGTGTGATGCTGAAGGGCTAACTAGACCTTGTAGAGATCTGACTGGGTGATGACTTGCAGCAGCTGGTGTACAGTAGACTTTTTCCTTCAGGAAGACTTGTTTGTGACAACTTCAGTGGATGCAACTGCTGTTTGCTAGAAATGCTTGACAGACAGGCTAATTTCTGAAATAAAAGTTAGGAGCCTAAGAGCACCAAAGCTGGAGGAGAAAGCTTTCTGCACAGAGGTTTTGCTGCCTGAAGTCAGTTGACACAGCTGTTCCAGTAAAGGCCAATGTAGAGAATTTCTGACCAACTTGTATATGCAGGTTTTAGAGCATTCCAACTAGCTATGTCCAGTGCCTGCAGAAGGGAAACACTTTGGTGCTGCTAGAAATAAAGGGCTCGCACAACTTACCTGGGATGATGTTAAAGTGTGTCCTAAGAGGCATGAACCAATAACTAACTGGAGACTTCTGCTCAGCTGTTTGCTTCTACATCTGAAAAAATCCTGTGTTCAAGGCTCATCCTAGGCAGTGCTACACTGGACATATCTGACCAACCTGGTGAGGTTCCCAGTAAGGTTATACTGGAGCAGAAAAAGTGGATTTTTAATGATAGGAGGCAAATGAGCATCAGGGTACTAAGTCTTAGTTACATCTCTGACTAATAATTAAAATTGAGGCTCTCCAGCACCACTGTAGCTCCTTGCTTTGGAGCTTGGGGCTGAAAAGCACTGCAGGAAAAGTGGAAGGTGTTATTATTCTATGTATAATACTTGCTGAGTGCATCTGCTGCTGCAGGATACCCAGAGCACATAAGGCTTGATTTGGCTGCTGCTTGCCCTGGGAGGAGGAGAACTTGCCTTATGCTTGCAATTTGTGGGCGGAGGAGGAAGGTGGTCTCCAAAAGAGCTTGCTGGTTTTGCCATTAGAGCTGCATTATCACCAGTAGTATGCAAAGCACTGCAGGTCTTGTCTGTGTCACTGTGATTAGATACTATGTTCTTGCTATTGATTTTTCTGAATCTCTGCCTTTCTTTTCCCCCCCTTGCTTCAGAGGAATCCCAGGAAGGTGAGAAGTTACTGACAGGGTTGGTTTTTTTTTGAACCTGATAGACTTTCTGCTGTGTTTTAAGAGCTATTTTCCCTAACAGCTGAATTCGTGTTTTAGGTGTTTTCCAAACTCTTTGAAGTCCTTAGACGCCGAACGATTCATCATGCTCTTACATCAGTGCCGCGACAGCGACTCTCATCCAACAATAACAAGAAGAAAAACTAGCCAGTATTTTTAACTTTATTTCTGTATCTGAAGTGTTCACACTTACACATATAGGACAATAAGCTGGACCGTCTGGGCAGGTCTGCATAAATGCTGTAACCATACCAGACTGATGCTGCATATGGGGTATGGAATTGCACATCCATCTTCTAGGAACTGTAAAGTGGTTTGAATTCAGTGAAATACTGCTATGTAGGAGGGTATCACTTGTGTCCATAGCATGTGACTGCTTTAACCTCATTACTCTAGCAGCAAAACTCATTTATCTTTCAGTTCATGCCACTTTGTGTCAGACTTCATCATTCTAAGTTTTTTCATTATTTCGAGTCTCATCTCTTTATATGGTTTGTATTTTATTTTCCTTGGTTACCTCATTTTCTTGTTTCTTTTGCACATTTCTCATTCCACAGGTGTTGAAGCCCATGAGTGATAATTTGATGGAGGATCATATGAGGCAGTCTGTAAAAAACTCTATCAAAGCAGGCCTGACCGAGCAGGTGGCTCACCATGCCAGACTAAAGACAGACTGACAGTTCGTCTCCTCTTCAACTCTGCCCTCTCATCCTAGACATGCTTGCTGTACCATGAGAACTCAATAATAAAAAATAAATAAATAAAAATAAACCAAAGTTTACAATCAACTGTAGAAGTAGTTTAGTGTGACTGGCTACACAGTTTGCTGCCATCACCGGGGGAAAGTAAGTTTGTCAGTGCTCTGCTTCTCAGACAGACTGGTGCCATGGAGACCGCTGGGGTGGGAGGGAGGGTGTCAGTTTTACATATAGTCCTGGTGAACTCTGTATGTGTGTGTTTGGGGGTTGGGGAGGGGGATCTTCCTCCAGCGTTTTGAGTTGATGCAGTCTCTGGCTTACAGGGGCAATCTGTCCTCTGCAGGAGCTGATTTCAGGGAAGTGTAATGATCAGAACCACACAAGATGTGCTCTCACCAAATGTACTCGGCTCCACGCCATCTCCCACCGCTAACCAGTGTATCTGTGTCTCGAGTCGGTGGAGCCATTGGAGCACCCACTACATTACACTACATATCTTGCTTTATTGCCTTTTATACCAGTGTTACACAGACGCATGTGTTGGTTCCTCACGCTGCCAAGGGCAGGACTGACCTGTAGGGGAGGCAGTGGGTCGGAGTAGAGGGTGTCTTGCCTTGAACTCGCAGACCTGGTCCCGAGGGAGGTGCATATTGGAACTGAGCTGTCTTTTTCTGCAGTTTAGCCTTCATGTATATAATATTGCCATTAATTCTACTGGGGGAGAAATTCCATCCAAAAATGTTGCCTACAGCTACCAAGCAATGAGTTAGGATTGTCTGTACAGTGTGTTTAGTTTTTATTTTTTAAGAGATCACAGATAGGGCATGTATATGAAATATAAATATATAAATACGATTTTGTATCAAAGTTTTGTAGTTTATGGCAAAACCTGGTTTTGTGGTAGCTAAGTGCAGTTCCTGTAAAGGAATGTTTGTGGCTCATGTAAATGTGTGAATGCTTCAACAATTTGAAGTTTTTTGATATATTTGTGATATTTACCTGCCTTGAGCACTGCAATCTCTCACCCCTTGGGAAAATCAATGGGAATGTTTGTTGTGAAACTCTTGTCTTCTGTTGCATTTTAAAGTTATTTCCTGTAATTTATTTTCAGTACATGATTAAAATCAGTTGTGTATATATGAAATGAAATCTGTGCTTATTTTTAAAAAGATGTTCAAGTATGTATTCTACTACATAAACTATGTCAAATGCTTATCCTCACAATTATATGAGCAAGTTGTCTATTGTACTTCATAGCTTTCTACTGAAGCTGATGTTCCTCTCGTGCTTGTCTCTGGAAGATGACATCTGTCTAGCTCATACCCCCTCCCTGCATAGCAAAACTTCCTGCTATTCTAAAGCTTCTTGACTTGTGCAGTTGCTTGTCAGATTCTGCCCTCCAACAGCTATCACTGAAATCTTGTTACTGGCTCTATTTTCATTCTTGGCTGAATCAGTATCAACTGTGTGGAGTGTAAAGGCAGCTAAATTAACTGCTGTAGTTTCAGCTGGAAATGGCTGTGTGCAATAGCTGGTTTTTTTGCATTCCTAATTGGTAACAATTTTCACCAACATTTGAGCTACATCAGTCTCCCCTCACTCAAGTGAGGGAACGTGTCTAGGCCTAAAGCAATTGCACTGTGACTTTTGTATTGTAAAGAACTGCTGGGGAGTGGTGGTTACCTGCCCTCTACAGGTGAGGGCTCAGCTCCAGGTGAATGATGCTGAAGAGGTAGGAATGTCACATTTTATGGTATCTCTCTCAAACTGTACAGATTAAATACTGTTATTCAAACAAGCTAATGCTTTGGTGATTAATCTCTTACTAGTCAAATGACTCGAGTCACATGGGGCTTGGAGGGCTGTGCTTGCCTTTGCTGCTTGTGTTCTCCAGGAGGGTGCGAGTCAGATTTGAGGCTGTGCTGGGCCCTGCAGCAATGGCAAAAGCAGAACTCATTCTAGCATGTGGACAATATATAGCTGCAAGGCTTCATCTGGTCTGAAATAGTCTGTGGGGGGAGAGTTCTTGAACACAGTGCTAAGAAGTTGCAGAATGAATCCAAAACCCCCTCAATTTTGTGGGAGGTATCAGAAGTAGGAAATGGTGGGAAAAAAGATGACTTTTGAGCAAGTGTGGGAAATTAATGATTTAGGGGATAAAAAAGGGACAGGTCGTGTGGCAATAGGTTGCTGGTGTGTGTTCTTGCCTGGCTGTGTGTGTCCTGTTTTCTGTTAACTCCATTTCTCCCCCTCTCCTCGAAGAGAGGACTTCATTCTATATGCATGTCTGCATGGAGGCCTAAGTGCCAGTGACTGGAGTGGGACCTTGGGTCACAGGGGCTGTATGCTGGAGTACCAGCAGCCTGGAGCAAGTGGAAAGCAAGTGCCAGCAACTGGAGAGTGAGGTGGTGTGTTGCTGTATGAATAGTGAGCTGGATGTAGCCAGCAAGTAGGGGAAAGAGCCTGGGAGCCAAGGACTGAAGCAGGCCCAAGACTAGGCTGGATACACATCTGGTTTTGCATGAGGCAACTGGAGGGACCAGGAGGTCTGGGCTAACTTGAAGGGCCTGGGGGTTCAACTGGGACCCATATGTTTGGGCCCTCCCTCTGTGGGAGGCAAAAAGAGGCTCCAAGGGCCAGTTACAGAATAGGCTTGTGCCTGAAGGACATCCACTGAGGCATTCACAAGATGGTGTGCAACGGTGGGCTGAGGGCCATGCCCATGTGCCAGTTACTGGAGCAGACTGGTCATCCAGAGGCCAGATACTGGCTGAACTTGCCCAGTCACTGGAGGAATCCAGAGCTTGTGTGTTTCCCACTAACAGACCTTCATACTGATCAACATTGACCTGTATGGGGATGGCATAAGCACGTCCCCTGTGTGGGTATGTGTAGTCCCAGCTCAGCCTTGCTGCTGGTTGCACATGGGGGCATGAAACTAGTGGCCTCACCTCCATTGTGCAACTCTTACAATTAGTATTCTTAATAAAACTAGTATTTCACAACTTTTGTCTGTGTTACTGTTAAGAACATCAGGATTGTGCACAATGTGAGTACAAAGGAACTGAGGAACTTCACTAACGGAAAGAGGGCATAAAGGAGACAGATGCTCACTTTCTCTACCCTAGGCTACTCTGTTACCACCTCAAGTAAAGTTCTGAGAACTGTTCCCATTCTGTGCAAACTGTAGTGCATTCAAGTCTTCTTCCCGCTGTCCTCCCTGAGCAAGCAAAAAACAATTTAACAGGAAAAGCACAAGGCGGAACATGGTAACTTCAGCCCACACCAGCAGCACAGCCCTGGCCAACTCTTGCCTCAAATGGAGATACAGCAGAGCTAGGTAGGAAAGCTACATGGAAGATACTACACCTGGCAAAGTACAGCACAATGCCATAGGAAGACAGATCAGAAGAGATGACTGGCAACATGTAACAAACTACAGCAGCAGAAAGAGGTGAAAGAGACTAGATAGGATACTTGTTCTTCCTCTTACTTCAGGAAGTGCCTGCCCGAGTTCCTTGGGAGAGGAAAGCCTCAGCTGGAGCAACAAGTGCAGTGATTTCTGGCTCCAGAAAGGCATAAACATAAGGCATAAGCTGGAAATTTCTGGTTATCTTGTAACTTAATTTTTCCAGAGCAGGCTAAGGCCAGGCCACAGATTTTTCCTGTAGATGGCTGATCTTTGGAGTTAAGGAAACTAAAAAGCACACTGGGTATCATGGCACAATGATAACGAAGCAGTGGAAAACAGGAAAGCCTGTGTTTTAGGAACCTAGATAGGCAGTGTCCAATGTTTTTTTGATTGTGTAAGCCAAGTATGGCAGTATTTCAAAATGCCCTCTTATTATTTTGCGTTAAAGTAATTAAGCACAGGTTAGGGTCAAACCTCCTTTTTTATTGAAAAACATGGGTGGGAATAAAGACAATATTTACACAAGTTCCCAACTGCAGCTGAATGTTAGAACATATGACCAATAACATGATAAAAGAACGTGGGTCCAAATCAGAATTATGGAGGGTACTAAATGGTCCAACCTCCTATGAAACACACACCTTCAGATAAGATCAGCAACTGAAATGAGAGAAAATCAAAGAATTAAAGCACGCACTGAGTATGCTTGGGAGCACAGCACATGCTCCCAGATTCTTTGTAAGGTCCGGCTGGAGAACGAGGCATGTAGCCAAACAAAGCATCTGGCATTTCTTTCAGATGCAGCACACCGGTTCCCAGCCGGAGGAGGGTAAGTCTGACTGGGGCTGGCAGGCACTCACCATTCATGGGCATCTCGTCTATCTGGGTGGAGTAGTACTGCTCAATGTCTCGCAGGATGCGGATGTCGTCGTTCTTCACAAAGTTGATCGCTACACCTTTTCGACCGTACCTGCCTGACCGTCCAATTCTGTGGAGGCAGAAGGAAAGAGGGAGTGGAGGCACCTTGGGGAAGAGTCACCCAGCAGCACTGCCCCGTGCGAAGGCCAAGCATACCTGTGAATGTAGAGTTCTCTGTTGTTAGGTAAGTCGTAGTTAATGATCAGGGACACCTGAGGCACATCCAGGCCTCTAGCCCAAACATCTGTTGAAATAAGGACTCGGCTGCAAAGAGAAGGAGACAGTTAGGACTGTTCCACTAGACTGAGAAGGGGGTGAGGGCTGAGAGCTCCTAACCTCCTGCACAGATCATCCCCTGCAGTTCTGTGCTCCTCCCTGCCCAGAACACACCAGCAGCATCCACACTTTTGCTGTGAGGAGAGCTGTCTCATACACAATCACCAAACTTCAGTGAAGATGGTACCAACA
The DNA here is from genome assembly GCF_000695815.1 of Acanthisitta chloris. Lineage (NCBI taxonomy): Eukaryota > Metazoa > Chordata > Aves > Passeriformes > Acanthisittidae > Acanthisitta > Acanthisitta chloris. The sequence continues at coordinate 6,675 of NW_008654320.1, read as the reverse complement.
TAGCTTTCATTTTTCAGAAGGAGTGGTGCTCCCAAGAGTTTAAAATATTGAGAACAGAGCCAAATATTTTTTTCCTTGATTTATCTTAAGTGCAGCAACTCCCGACATCTTCAGCAAAATGAAACAGACTAATTCTATACCTAGAAATATGAGTATCCCACCTTGGAAAGCAGCAATCTCCCAACCCTGCAACACCACATGGGGATAGATGGCAATCATCACTCTTTAGAGCTGAACAAGGCCTTTAGAAAGGATACACAACTCCTGCCCTGAGGCAGCAATGCTGTAAGCAATGCTGTTTGCGGCATTTACCTTGCACCAGATCTAAACTCTTTCATGATGGACTCTCTCTCCTTCTGTGGCATGTCCCCATGCATGGATGAAACTGTGAAGTTGGCTTCTCGCATCTTCTCTGTGAGCCAGTCGACCTGCAAACAGCCTGGGTTAGCTCTTTGCTCAGGACAGCCACAGTCAGATGTGCTTGGAGAATGCTTGCAGAGACATATGCTAGTAAGGACTGAGAGATACCTCAACAAACATTCTGGAACTAAAGGAAGTAAAATAGTCCTTACAGTGTTGACCATATGATACAGGACCCTATAAGCCCTGAAAGGAAATTAATTAAGAGAATTACTCAGAGAATGCGGTTTTGTTTCAGGAAATATAAGGAATAAGGACATTCTTACCTACTTCTCTAAAAAGGCAATTCCTGTCAACTGTATCAGGTCTGCATCTAACCCAGTTTTTTAAGTTAGGTATGTCCCAGAGACAACTTTTTAACCTATGCTCTTACTGAACTATTTCCAAGTGGGGAAGCAACCAGATCACTTAACTAACTCAGTGTGTCTGAGCCACCCTCAGGAAGTGACAGGCCCCTCTGATGCTGTACCTTTCTCTTGGTGTTACAGAAGATGACAGCCTGGGTGATTGTGAGTGTGTCGTAGAGATCACACAAGGTGTCGAACTTCCATTCTTCCCTCTCCACAGCCACAAAAAACTGCTTGATTCCTTCGAGGGTCAACTCATCACTGTAGGGAAGAAACACCACAAGCAGGTGAACACATGCAAAGCAGTTAGTAGGGCTGGATGTGCTTCATCAGAGATCACACCTCTGCTCTGTGTGCTGTGGGTTGCTGGGTCCATATGCAAGTCCAAGTTGCTCTAGAAAGTCCCTGAAGAATTTTGCTCTATGAAAGGTCTTGAATGTTACCCACTCAACAGAGACTAGAAAGAAGTGCTCTGAATAGACAGCTCCAAAAGGGAACATTTCTGGTCTCATCGTTTTTAAATTCAAGCTTCTCAACAAGAGAGACTGAAGAAAGTCTCAGAAAGCTTGAACGTACTAAATGCAGCAGTATAAAATCTCAGGCAAGAGGGAGACTCCTTCTGTCAGGCAGGCTGCCTACACTTACTCTTTGTGACTCCTCCTGAGTTCCAGTGCACAAGGACCTGTGACACCACTAGATGCAAGCCATGCCTCCAAGAACATCTAGGTTTAGTCAGCTGAAGGGTTTTTTTTTAGCCTATTATATAGTAGGAAATTAATGGAGGAGACCTACAAAAATCCTAGGAGGGAACACAGGAATTGGATAGATGTGAAAGATGGATTTCTATGAGAAGAGACTGCTATCCATGGGGAAGATGAGGGGGCAGCCAGGCTGAGCTGGACTAGAATAACGTCAGAGTGGTAACAGCCTCTGCTGGAGGACATGACATGAGTATGTCTGCAAACACTCAGGCAATGGTGAGAAGGAACGCAAGAGACTCTGTACATTTAAATCAGCTAATACTGTGAACTGCTCAGGGCTGGATCAACTCAAAGAATTCCTGTTCTTTCCATGGAAACTCACTCACCGTTTCACCAAGATGCGAATGGGGTCTGTCATGAATTTGTTGGTCATTTCCAGAATTTCATGAGGCAAAGTGGCACTGATCAGAACCACCTGTGTAGCTGGTGGCAGGTATCTGTACACATCATAAATCTGCTCCTTAAAGCCTGAAATGCAGACCAAGTCACACAGAACAGTTAGCAAATCTTTATCCCAAACATTCTCTTTCACAACTCTATCTGGAATTCAGTACTGGGTCTATGCTACGAGAAGAACATTAACATGTGAATCAGTAGCTCAAAGCTAGTGTCAGATACTGCTCATCTCTTCCTCATTTTCCCAACCCCCTTTAATGTGGCTGTGGTATGCACTGAAATATGAAAGGCAGTACTCAAGAATTTAGAAATATTGAAAAGGACACTACAACTAAATCAAACAAGGCATATTATGTCATTTAACCTGTTACAACCACCTATAATTAACTGTAATTGCCTAACTTTGGCAAAACCAACTCTTAGAAATGGGTCTGCCAGCTGGGACACTCTGGAATCTCCAAACGGGTGAAGACAAAGCAAGTAATGCAAAACAAATATTTTACCTTTATTAAGCATTTCATCTGCTTCATCCAAAACCAGCATTTTGATGGCACGAGTTCTTAAACTTCGACGACGAATCATATCTGTAAGATTTCACTTTGTCAGCTGAGAAGGCTCTGGAAGCAAGTCAGCCTATACAGCTCCCAGCCACTGTCAGGGCATTTTGGGTGGCAAAGGGACAGGCACTTCCCCTGCTGCCAACAGACAATGGCTTTTGGTGACAGAAGGCACATCCAAAGGCCACATGTGCCCACTGTAATCTGCAGCCTAGGGGGGCAGGTCTCTGCAGCCCTGCTAAGGGAGCACTGACTGTAGGGAGGCTCTGACAGGCCAAGCTGTGGGACACTATTTGCTCACTGCACAGGACACGTGACCCAGTCTCACGGAGTAACTGCAGTCGGATGCGAGAAATCCAAAAAAACAGATGAACTTTTTATCAACAGACTGGGCAAATCCACATCCTGTTTGGCAGCCAACCCAGCCTGCCAATTTTTTCACTTTTGGGGACTAGCCCTATGTTCTCGCAGTGACAGGTGTTTGTGTAAGCTAGAGCTGTCTGTTTCTCATAGACCCTGAAGATGTGAGCTTGAAGGCTAACACTACCACTGTGGCAACTGCCGTGAACAGTAAATACAAAAACAATGCAATGAAACCAGATGGTACCAACTGTAAGTGCACCTGATTTAACAAACGGGGAGCAACCACCAGTACAAACTGTCTCTAACTGTGGCATTCAAGTAGACCTGGCTCCTAGCCCCTTGAAGACTGTAATATTTACTCCTTAAAAAATATTCTTTGTTCCTATGCCGCCATATAAGGAAATGCTTCCACAGTGAAAAGCAAAAGAGAAAAACAGAGAAAATGAAAATACTGTCCCATTGATTTCTCTCTAGTCATTTCCAGGTATTACTACAGTAAGTTATTCTCTTAGAATAGAATCATAGAATCAACCGGGTTGGAAGAGACCTCAAAGATCATCAAGTCCAACCCTACCACTGTTACTAGATCATGGCACTAAGTGCCTTAAACCCCTCCAGGCATGGTGACTCCACCACCTCTCTGGGCAGCACATTGCAGTGTCTAATCACCCCTTCGGGGAAGAAATTCTCCCTAATGTCCAACCTAAACCTCCCCCGGCACAGCTTGAGTCTGTGCTCTCTTGTCCTACTGCTGGTTGCCTAGGAGAAGAGACCAACCCCCACCTGACTCCAACCTCCTGTCAGGGGGTTGTAGAGGGTGATAAGGTCTCCCCTGAGTCTCCTCTTCTCCAGGCTAAACAACCCCAGCTCCCTCAGCCTCTCCTCATAGCACCTGTGCTCAAGTCCCTTCACCAGCCTTGTTGCTCTTCTCTGGACCCGCTCCAGCACTTGTTGTACTTCATATTAATGTTACATTAATTGTGTCACGATAAATGTCATTTTCATACTATTTCAAATCTAAGCACACAGAAGTTGCGGGAGGTTCCCATGGCTCAACTCAGGTCTGAAGCTAGAGGTGATGTAGCCTCCCACATTTCCTTACCAAAAACACGGCCTGGAGTGCCAGCAACAACATGCTGCCCATAATCCAGTTTTCGGATATCTTCGCCCACGTTGGTCCCTCCAATGCAGGCATGGCACTGGACATTCATGTAGTCTCCCAGAGCAAGAAGTCCCTGTGTGGACACAAAGCAGTGACTCATTTAACTGAGCTCTCCCAAGTTTGCATCTGTGAAGAGATGCAGGCCTGTGCAGCCACACTGTGGTTTTTAAAAGAGATGTAAGCACAAAGAGTTAGACAGATATTTTAAGTCTGCTACCCAAACTTCCACAACAGCAGGCTTTCAAACACTGTGAACTCAGTTCCAAATGGATCAAAACCGCTTTAAAAGTGCTGTCCTTAAAAATTCAGTTAGGAATGTGCAAAACCTTAGACTGCTAACCAACACGGTCACACAAGCAGTAATGGACATAATGCAGACGTGGAAAAGGCCCTGTATCAGCTTTTCTTACTCCTTCCAGGAAAAGAAAGGAGCAGCAGCTGTGCCTTGAGCTCTGCTGGGGGAACACCAGAGCACAGGCCCCAAAACTTCCAGTGCTTTACAGATTGACCTTTAAATGCTCCTACCTTCTGAATCTGCACAGCCAGCTCTCGAGTCGGTGCCAAGATCAATGCCTGGGTCTCACGAACCTGATTAAAACAGATGATCACATGGAAGTTAATCACAGGCCAGAGAGCCAAATATGAAAGTGATTATGGGTCATGGATTGGCATGCCTAGAGAGATGCTTTCAAACAGAGCATTTCCACAGTAACAGCCTCTTTTAAGTTACTTTTAATGAGACAGCACTACTGCAGTTCTTTAAGAGCTCACTTTTTATTCCAGTCCAATTTCTGGGACAAAAAAGTGTGTATACTTTTGTGTGTATAAAAATAGAAACAAATTAAAAACCCTTCAGTTTTGTATGTTTGGTTACCTTGCACTGCATAAAGATTCCAAGGCAATGTTTTAAAGTGTCACCTTTGAAATATATGATAGAGTGCTTTACAGAAATGAAGCAAAAGCTCACCTTTCCATTCAGCACCATGCAATCTTTATTATGTCCCCAGGTAGTGACAGGGTCACCTATCATGACAGGTCAGCTGTTAAAGCCAACTCTGTACTTACAAGACTTTACCTGAACTAACTTTGCTGGACTAACTTTAACAGTTAACTATCACCGAGTAGAGTCTGGTAAAATTTTTAGTCACAATTTTGTCTGAGCTTCACTGCCCATAATTAAAAGATTTCAATGTAAAGCTTCATTTATTCATTCTAAAATAAAAACGCTTTTATGACAAAGACTACTGATTTAGTTAAAAGTAACTTTTAGCATGTGCTATGAAATTACCTGGATATCCAGACACTGCAGAACGGAGATGGAGAAGGTTGCTGTCTTCCCTGTTCCAGACTGTGACCTGATAAACAGATGTTTGGAGAATACTCTGGATGCCTAGACAAACAATATAGGCAACTTCTACATATTCAACCTGTCTGTTCTCTGTCGCTCCCTCACTGCAAAGAACTCAACAGTGCCAACAGCATGTGAAGCAGCTTTGAGAACTGCAGTATCAGGGCTAGAGCACTCCATTTCAGGGTGTCCAGCCGTGGCATATTTATTCCATATCAGACCAGTATTTTAACTTCCTGCAATGTGTCATACATATACTTTTTTTTTTCAAGTGACAGATAGGGCAATGTAATTTGGAAGGCTAGTAATTCCCACTAATGATCTAGAAAGCATTTTTTCAGTGGGATGCATAGCCTTTTCTGCCTCTAGAGACATAATAGATTTTCTTCTGCTTACTATCTCCCTTGATTAAGACTGGACTTGTCTCTATACTTATCTGGCTTTGCTAGAAGATGTTCCCAAGTGTCTCAGAGCCCCATTTGCTGAGAACACACAATATCTTAGCCAAATTGTTATTACAGTGACATACCTAAATGTAACAAACTTTGATGTTAACAACTATTAGGATGACAGTCTATATGCAAGCTGGGCAACATCACCCTGTTTTGCTTGTCACATCATGAAACCATAGAATGGTTTGGGTTAGAAGGGACCTTCAAACTCATCTCATTTCAGCCCCCTGGCATGGGCAGGGACACCTTGCACTAGACCAGGTTGGTCAGAAGTCCATCCAGCCTGGCCTTGAGTATTTCCAGGGATGGGGCACCCACAGCTGCCCTGGGCAACCTGTGCCACCACCCCCAAGTCCCTAATGCTGCCAGTCCAGGCCACTGGTGTCAACCCTCGCTTCCAGCCCGAAGTGTGACTGACACACCGCCCCCCGCCAGGGCCCGCGGCCGCCGACGGCGCTACGTACTGGGCGATCACGTCTCTGCCTTTGATGATCTGCTTGATGGCTCTCTGCTGGATGGCCGAGGGCTTCTCGAAACCTGCGGGGCGGCAACACCATCACACCATCAGCCCCGGCT
>NW_008654320.1:0-207 GCF_000695815.1 Acanthisitta chloris | reverse complement strand
CCCTCCCCCTCCCCCTCCCCCCCCCTGCTCCCCGTAGGCGTAGATGCCGCGCAGCAGGTCCTCCCGCAGGCCCATGGTGTCGAAGGTGGGCGTCACGTCCACCTCCTCGCTCGTCTCGAACTCCACCTTCGTCATGTCCTCCTCCTTCATCAGCCGCTTACGCGCGGAGCTGCTCGCAGACCCGGCCGAGCCCGACATGGCCGCTCG
>NW_008654319.1:8114-17649 GCF_000695815.1 Acanthisitta chloris | reverse complement strand
GTCTAAACAGCATTAACGCACCAGGTTATCTTCCCGACTGCTGCTCTGCTCCGGGCTTGGCAGTACTTTTCTAGACGAAATCCCCGAATGGCTCGCGATCCTTTGATTTCCAAAGAGATGTTCTGGCCACCCTTGGCTCTGAGAAAGCACTTGCTGGCAGGAGGACAGGGCACACCAGCTCCCTAAAACCAGAAGGCAAAGGGGAAGGATTCAAAACATTGCTGACTCGTGATACTCCCACGCCTGGTGGCATCAGGCACTGTGGTGGGGCTGGACCAATCCTGTGGTTGGTCCACGTGTGGGCACGTGGCCACTGCCCAGGGACCTTGTGCTGCCACAGTGTGGGTAGCTCACAAACTCTTCCCCCATCTTTGTAATTAGTTGCAATTAGTTTAAGTGCCAATCAAACCACTGAAGCATGGGGTTAGCAAAGAGAGCTCAGCAAGTCTGCTAAGGGCCTGTCCTATGGGGATGTGCCCAGCAGCGTGCCTGGTACACTGTGTCCCATGGGGATGTGCCCAGTAATGTGCCCAAGTGGCCAAGAAGACCAATGGCATCTTGGCTTGGTATCAGAAATATTGTGGCCAGCAGGACTAGGGAAGTGATTGTTCCCCTGTACTCAGCACCACTGAGGCCACACCTAAGTACTGTGTCTAGTTCTGGGACTCTCACTACAAGAAGGACTTTGAGGTGCTGGATTGTGTCCAGAGAAGGGCAGCAAACATGGTGACAGATCTAGAGGGTAAGTCCCATGAGGAGTGGCTGAGGGCATTTAGCCTGGAGAAGAGAAGGCTCAGGGGTGACCTTATCATTCTCTACAACTACCTGTAAGGAGGTTGTAGCCAGGTGGGTAATGGCCTCTTCTCTCAGGCAACTATTGACAGGGCAAGAGGACATAGCCTCAAGCTGTCCCAGAGGAGGGTCATGTTGGACATTAGGAGCAATTTCTTCTCAAAAAGGATGATTAAACATTGGAATTGACTGCCCAGGAAGGTGGTAGAGTCGCTGTCCCTGGAGGTGTTCAAGAAAAGACTGGATGTGGCACTTGGTGCTATGGTCTAGTTGACATGGTGGTATTCAGTCACAGGTTGGACTTGATGATCTCAGAGGTCTTGTCCAACCTAACTGATTCTGTGGTGAAGCACCACCACCTTTGTTTGCTTGAGCTGCCGGTGCCATGGAACAGAAGCAGCCACAGGGTGGTCAGCACTGCTGCAAGAAACAGCTGTACCACCATCCCCTTCACACGAAGGGGCTGTTATGAATCTGCTGTGCAGGGTATTTCAGTTGAGGGAGAGGAGCAGAGACAACTTTTTCTGGACTATTTTTTGTTCATGAACATACAAAATTTGTCTCTCCTGGACAAAACTAGTGCATCCATGGTGATGGACAACGAACTGCTGCCCTGAGCTCCCTACTGTCTTTTCCTGGAGGGTGCCTCCCCTTGTCCTGCTCCCCTCTTTGGGGGCCCTTGTTGGTCTTTGGGACCTTGTTTCCCTGCCCAAGCCGATCATGCAAACACCTTTTTACCAGATGTGTTGAGCTCCTGTAGAGTGAGAGAAATGGGGGTACTGCCAGCTGCCCTGGAGCAAGGGGTTGAGCCTGGGCCCAGGCCAAACTGATAGTGAATTTTTCCCTTGGTATCTTGTTAAGTGGATTGTGTGGGTTGCAACTGATCACAAGAGGCACCTGGTATCATTTTCCCTTCTCTAATTGGCAGGATGTGCTTTGAGGACACAGGGTAGGGAGTGTTTCTACTTTCCCTTGTTGTCATTGGTGCCCAATGTGTGTCCTTTAGCCCTGATAAAAGCCTGCCCATAGTCAAGGAGTGTGAAATGGTTCTTGCTGGCATACCTGGGAGGTTCACTGGTTGGGATGAACAGGACCAGCTCTGAGAGGCATCTCCATGGATGTGTCAAGCAGTGGTGGTGGCCCCCTATGCTGCCAGCTGCAGAATGTTGCTGACAGAGATGGCACCAGGTGAGTGTGAACAGGCTCTCTGATGTTTCAGGAATCAATGTCTTATGAAATGTTTTTCAGTAAACTGCAATTTGCAAATAGCTCTTCAGAGTACTGTAATTTGCTATGGATTTAGGCTTACACTGCAGTCTCTGAAGGCTCATCTCCTTCCACTATGTATCAGAAAATATTTTATTTTTGTTTTACTTTTTGAAGTACCTCAGAAAGTCTGGTACAGCATTCTGTCCTGGTGCAAGTCTAGCAGGCTTTTGGGTGAGTCCTGATGCTTTGCAGCAAAGCTCCTCTCTGCATTTAGGGTATGTGAGCATGTATTGAAATTGTTTACAGCACACTATTAGCCTGAAGCTCACCTGGTTTAAGTTTATCATGCCCATCATAAGGTGAGTTCATAAGCAAGCACTAATGTAGGAGTCTTGGGAGTTCTCCCTGCCAAGCTAGCACAATGTAACTAACTTGCCTTCTGCTTCGCACCAGTCTGCTCAAAGTCCCCTTTCCTAACACTTACTTTTGTTTTGTGACAAGGTGTAGTGGAGATATACCATGGAGTCCCACCACAGTCATTAGTAGCAGCTTTTCCTAACTCACATCACACCCTTATGCCAGAGGAGTGCATGGAAGGTGGTTGCCCTTGGTTCCCCCTGTGTTTGGCAAAGCATCACTCACTCTGGAGTTGCTTGCAAGAACCACGAGCCCACTACCTTACAAGGCTTTTGTGTTAACTAGGTTTCTTATTGCTCTCATTTTCTGTCTGGGATTTCTTGAATTATAAATTTGGTGTGTCACTGCAAGACCTGTGCCTAGTCTGGTGGGGCTGGGGCACACCTGCCCCTGCACACTGGCTGCACTGTGGAGTGCAGCTGTGTTGGCGTTTGAGAGTGGGTACACACTTGCCTTGGCCATATGAGCTGAGCTGCCTGCACAGGGGGTAGTGGGTACCCAAGCGCAGGGCTAAAGGCACAGTGACCTCAGCCTGGGAGAGAAAGACTGAGAAGCAGAGAAACAATATGAACTTTCCAAGAGAAGCGAGGCTTTAATACTTTCCTTCACAGGATAACTTTCACGTTGCATAGGAAAACCCATTTTTACTTCTCTGTTTTTCTTCCCTTCTACTTGATAGCCTTTGATCCCTTGGAGAAAAAGTAGAGGGAGTTAGCTGAAATGACTTGGTGCTGCTGTTACAGTCCAATTTTCTTTTATGGAGATGAAGTAAGATAAACCCAAGGCTGAAAGAAAAGATAATTATACACAGAAAAGGCAGTTATAACTTCTGCTGGTGATTCCCTAATTTTGTCTGCTTCTTATGCTAGAGAATTGTGACCATGGCACAAAGCTGCTTGGTCCTTCTGAGGCTTAGGAATCCTCTACTGGCACAGGCTGCCTGAAGCCAGCTATTTTATAGTTCATAGGCTCTCAGTTTATTAGCCTGAAGGCAAAAGAAGTAAAATGAGACCTAATAAGGGCAGAAAGGACCACATAAAAGGCTGAATGCAGAAATACTTGATCATAACATTAAATTCTATATTATCATGCCTATATGTAATAGGGGTGGTCAAAATTAAGATTGCTGTGCACATTTAATTAGTCTTTTTGCAACATTCTCAGTGCTTAGCTTTGCAGCTTTAATTATGTGCCTTTAGTGCAGTTTGTAGAGGTGACCATAAATGGTTCCTAATGTCAACAGGCAGACCCTAGCTGCAAGTCTGAAGTGTTCATTAAGAGTTTACCACAGTCCATATCCGGAAGTTTAAATATACACTTGAAGTTAAACTTGAGCTAAAGGGTATCACTCAATATATGGTTTGTGAGTGACTGTTGAAAGTCAAGAAAGGAAAACTTGGTAGCACCCATCAAAGTAACCAAAGCTGCACAAGAGAGGGGAGTGTGATGGGCTTGGTGGTACCTGAGACACTTTCTGTAACACCAACAGGAACTTCGTGGCCCCAGGTTCCTGGGTGTCTGTGCTTTCACCTCTTCCAAGTTAGACTTCAGTGATAACTTGGGTCAGTCTTGCATAGTGAGGATAGCTCTGATCCCATGCAACAGTTCTTGACAGGGGCTAAGGATGCTCAGCTTTGATACTGTGGCCCAGACACTCTGCAGGACACCTTACTGGCTCCATCTTGATGGTCCTCCTGTCCTGAGGAGAGGGACTGCTGCCTGTTAGTGGTAATAGCTCCCAGGAAATGACTGTGCCTAAAATCTGCAACAGCTGTGGGAAGACCCAGAGGTGAAGCAGAAACTGGCTCTACACATTTGTGGAGAAACCACAGGTTTTTGTACAGGAACCATTTTGCCAGGAGTTTGACCTAGTGCGTGTTGTTTTGTCATTGCACTTTGACAGTGAATTAATGCTCCTCTGCACTGGGGATGTCTTTGAGGCTCACCGGAATATCATCTAGCTCTGCTGTTCAAAGGAAACCAAGGAAGGCTCTGCAATTTCATTTGGGTTGTATTAATCTCTTTGATGTAATACATGGTGACACAGTAGTTGTACAGTTAACTATGGCTTTCTGCTTTGGAACGACCCCACTAATTACCCTACATTGAAAAGATGAATTAAGTGTCTTGGGAGAGACGTTTTACAGCAGCTGGCATTTAGATGGCTCGAGGACATTGAAGGTGACACTGAGAACGACACACCAATGCCCTGCTGATGTGCCCAGGAGGCTGTGGAGACACTAGTATCTGGGTGGAAGCTGTGGTGAAGGCACCTAAGGGACCCTTTCTGACCTCTGTCCATGGAACTGAACCTTGCCAGAGCTGGAGGCAGATATGGGTCCCCCTACACAGAGCAGCATGGAGGTCTCATTGCCCACTCCCTTCCTGCCTGACCCCACGTAGTCCTTGCAGCTTAGCCTGGATTTAAAGGTGTCCATCATCATTTGACAAAACTTTGCACTTATGCTGGTTGCAGCTGTTCATGCTTCTCCTGCTTTCCAGGTTTTGACCTGTAGCAGATATCAGCAATGTCGACGTCTAGTAGGAAAATGCAAAACTATGTACCTTATAAATAAATGAAGTAAACATTGAGAATTGTGAGCCACAGCCTGCATGAATTTCATTGTTACAAGGAAAACAGGAGGACATGCAAGGTGAATAATGCTTGGAAGTCAGTATTAAAAGATACAAGGTGACATCATGGACCTCATGAACAATGAAGTTCCTTACAAATAAGCCTAAATTTTGTCTCCAGCTCTTACTTCTACTTGAATTTGCAAGCATCCATTTCCCTTCTTTGTGAAGATTTCTTTGGACATGTTTTAAAATGCATTTGTCTCTTTTGGGTTTGTTTCTCTTTTGTTGTCATGGAATGTTTTTCTTCTCAAGCTGGAAGAACCTCCCCCCCCTTTTCTGTTGCTGGCGTTGTGTTACAGGCCAGTAACATTTGGGCCATAACCCTATGGACTTCTCTGGCCATGCCACATAACACAGCACATGGAACCTGGGTATCCTGAGAGTGGATTTCTTCTGTTGATGTTTGTGGATTCGATTAAAATTCTTAGTGTTGTGACTGTACAGCTAAGCTTGGGTAATGAACACTGTGGTGTTGTGTGGGTGTGCAGTACTTAGGCATTGCATTTACTTGTGACAGCAGCAATAACACTTTCTCATTAACTATCTTCTGAAATCTAATTTCATGATGTCAAAAAGTTACTACTTTCAGCTCACCAACATAACCCAAGTCCCTTCTCCAGCATAACTCAAAAGGTTGCTGTAAAAATGCACAGTCTCTTGGTTTTTCAGTAGGTGAATAGGAATAAAATTATGAGCCTTTAAACTAAATAATAATTTTTGCCTTGTAGCCTGAGATCTGTTCAATCAATAATCTTTCTGCTAACTCTGGGGAGAATTTTAGTTGCCTCCATAAAATGTTTTAATTATTTAAAATCATAAAATATAAGTAGGCACAATTTGCTTGGAACTCATTAGGGAAATATATGAATAAGAAGAAAAGATAATGTTTGCTTCTGCATTAATTTAAAGCAGTCTCTAAAATATGAAATCTAATCCTGGAAAGCAGTGACTTATCAGCAATGTTTACTTTTCCTATAATAGGAGTAAATATTAAAGCAGCTAGTTATGTGCTTATCCCTACAGTATTGCACTGAGCCAAAAAGGAAGACAAACAACTTGTCTGAAATCCCACATTAATTTCCCTCTTTTGCAGGTTTTATGTTTGTTCATTTCCTTTTTCAAAACATTGCTTTTAAAATTATTATAAAACAGGTGACTTGGAAACCACAAGTAGCTGCAAATGCATGAAACCAATTTGTGTGTGATTAGAATTATGCAGAGGTAATGCTTTATACTTGCACAGAGCCTTTCATCCCAGTGCAAATCACTGACACAACCTGCCACTGCAGAGAAACGCCACAGCCCTGGGACAGGGCTTGGCAGAGCAACTGATGGGTGAGGAAACAAAAATAACTCCTTTAAGTTTCTCTGAAGACACTTCAGTGCTCACTGTGGCAGGAAATGCTCATTTGCAGCTCTTAGGTGTGCAAAGAGGGATTTGTCATTCCCCACTCAGTACTTGTTTGGGATGTCATCAGCAATCCCTTCCCAAAAGACCATTCTTGTTTTATTTATGGCTTTCCACATTTTTATTCTGGGAAGGACATGACAGCACTGCCTGTCCTGTTAAAATGAAATGAGCAGTAAAATCAAACATGCTGCAAACCACACAAAGATGGGTCCAGATCTCTTGTGTGTATGGAGCTTGTAGGTTATTCCACTGTGTTTGTCTTGCTGTTGTTTAGAAGGGATGGGGCCACTCAGTATGGCCACACTCCTGGAGGTAGTGCAAAGGGGCTGCCAGGGATGAAGGAGACTTGTGTAGTTTCAGTAGACGGGATGGATAAAACCAAGCTGTATTAATTTCAGCTATAGGCTGTTATGGTTTAACCCCAGTTGGCAACTCAGCCCCACACAGCTGCTTGTTCACTCCCCCCTAGAGGGTTGGGTAGTGAATTGGAAGGGTAAAAGTGAGAAAACTAATGGCTTGGGATAAAGACAGCTTAATAAACAAAGCAGAAGCTGTGCATGCAAGCAAAGCAAAGCATAATTTGTTCACCACTTCCCATCTGCAGGCAGGTGTTCCACCATTCCCAGGAAAGCAGGGCTCTGTCACACATAACTTGGGAAGACAAACACCATCACTCTGAACATCCACCCTTTCTTCCTTTTCCCCCTGCGCTGTATATGCTGAGCATGAGGCCACATAGTATCCCTTGGGTCAGCTGGGGTCAGCTGGCCTGGCTGTGTTCTCCCCACTTTTCACACACCCCCAGCCTGCTTGCTGGTGAGGTGGGGTGATGGAAACATCCCTGTGTTATCAACACTGTTTCCAGCACAGACCCAAAACATAGCCCTGTACTAGCTACTGTGAAAAAATCAACTCTCACCAGCCCAAACCAGCATATGGGCACAAAAATCTCTTAAAACAGCACTGAACTCTTACCTTATTTAAGCCCATTGTGACCCTTTAGGATGAATTTCTATAAGTGATGAAGAGAATGCAAGCTGGGATGCAGCTCAGTGTGCTACTATATCATTGCAAAGGAGCCAGCTGAAAGTTATGGCACTTGCTGCTGTTGCCATGTCACCTCAATATCCATACTGCAGTGCTTGAGACATGGCATGTGCTTCAGATCTGAGCTGCAAGGTTTCTGGGCAACATGGAGAGCTGCTCATGCCTCATTTGGATGAGGTTTATATTCATGTTCCTTTCCCTGTATCCTAAAGGCTTTGTCACAAAAAAGATTGCTAATTGTCTTCCATGAGCAGCAATTCACAGAAAGTGCTGTCTGTGCATGAATGTGACTGAATTCAAGCAGATTAAAAACACTGCATGAGTTTGTTAAAAGAAAGAGGAATGGCAGTGTCAGAGGTTCAAACAAGTGCCTCTAAGTTACACTGCACTCAGCAGCCCAGTTTTTCTTTCAGCCTGCAGTAACATGAGAGATTTATGATGCTCCTCCCTGCTTCAACCCCCACATGTCCCAGCAGGATCAAAAACTGTAGCATTGAAAATGCAGAAGTGAGCCTTGAGCATTCAGGAACCATTGCATCTACCCTAGGATAGTGAGTTATTTCTTTTTTATGGGTCAGCTTTCTCTCTAGATTTCTGAGCATCCAGTCTGAACCCTGAGTGTTTTCCACACTGTGGGTAACTCCAGGCTCTTACTATACTTCCTCTATGAATATTGGAGAGGGCCAGCACAACAAGGGAACATATTAAATGAGCACTGTAATAGCTAGCAGAGATGCAAAGTCTACTCTCAAACAGCCTTCTGTTCCTTTCCTTGCCACCCATCCAGATATCACATCATCCATTTTGAATGTGACACCTTTTGAGCAGGGACTGAGATACCTGACCAGCAGTTAGGATTTAAATGCTTTCATTCTCATGGTGGTTTCTGGGAGTTACCACATCACGGGGAATTCTCTTTTGTTTTGTTTTTGTTTTATGTGCCATCCTTCAGCACCATTTGTTTCTGAGCAAGTCCCAACTGTACATATATCACCTGTGTTGGCCTCTCTGGAGTCAACCCTTGCAACTAGGAGACATGCCAGCATTGCATGAGCAGCTGAGTTGTAGGGTTTGGACAACAGCTGTGCCCCTGGGTCAGCTCCTCTTCAGGGGTGGAAACTCCTGAGCCTCTATAGCAAGCAGGAGCTCAGGCAGGTTTATTACCTGAGAGGGGTGAGTGCACCCATGAGCTCTTATACATGATGTCTCCATTAGAGAGAGACAAAGACTTGTGAGATTTGCATTGCATTATTGGGTGGTCCATTCTCAGCACCTAATGAAAGACTAAATTCCCATTGTCCCAACAAATTCCCCAAAGCCGATTCACCACTTGAATTAAACCATAATTATACATTATCAGCAGTCACGTTATAGTAAGGTTGAAGGATTAACTGCAGTTAGTGGTGATGAATTCCAGATGCACAGGACAGAAGCCCGTAGACAAGGCCAGCTTCTGAGTAACTACAAGATAGTGTAATGTATTCTAAATATTTGATTCAATTAAGGTTCCTTCTGCTCTTTGTTTCAGCTTACAGATGGCTCATCAATCTATAGTTTAGGGACACATTGCTATTCTTTCTAATGGTAATTAGGTGATCAGGATGGAGACAGGTTTGATGAAATGCTCACACTGTGTTCTGCATATTTAAAACAGAACAGAGTCCAAAGGAGAGGCAAAATGCTAGCCTGCTGCTGCACGGGGCTGCAGCCTCAGGCACTCTATAGGTCTTCCCCTAGCATAGGTAATGGGGACTTTGCCGGTCCCACCACTCAAGGAACAGGAGCTTTTGAATTCATGAACTATGATTGGATCTGGTTTTGAATGGTTTTAAACTGTTATTTGACAGTTATGGCAAAAATACTCATCATACTTGCCAATTTTTGCTCAGCTTGGAAATTAGTAGCAAAACAGTAGCAGAGTCTGTGATCAATATTCCAGCGACTTCTGCATGTTTGAGAAAGGCCATCGTGGTACTTTTAGGACAGGGTATGTGTCCTTAACAGCTTGGAGCTTGCCCGTGA
>NW_008654319.1:3569-8102 GCF_000695815.1 Acanthisitta chloris | reverse complement strand
AGGAATATCTGAGGATGCCCCAGCTGTTAAGTGTCCCATTTTGTGTTTCTAACTCTTATGATTTTTTTGTTGTGTACTGACAAAGTAAAACTGTAATGTAGACCATGGCCAGAAGCTTTCCATGAAAATGTATAATGATCCTGTGCACTCCTTTAGCCACTCCACCTGAGAGCTGTTATAGCAATTAAGACTTTGGTGCTACCTGCTTCATGCAGATAAGAAATATGAAATGCACAGAGGTTTGAAGCTCTGAGGGTAAAACTGTACTCAGAAAAAGAAATTAGACAAACATTATGCCCTATTTAAAATCTCATTTAAGGGCCACACGCACCTTGTCCTGGCCTTCTCCCAGACATGGATTTTGCTTTACAGCAGTCAGTCCTCAATTCAGCAAAGTACTTAAGCACATCCTGACATGCTCTGCTGAATCAGGGTTTTAAGTGGAAGTGACAGAAATAGAATTGAGATCTCCTCAGTCATAACCCCACTCTGAAGCCATCAGGCAATGCTTCCTTCCTTTCTTCATTGCTCTCTCACTGCAGTATACTGCAAGTGTCTGAGACAGGCAAGACCCATATCCTGAACATCTGCCCCTTATCAGAACCCAAGCCACACAGTTGAAATTTCAAAAATCTGAGCCAAGAAGAGAGTTTTAACAATTCTGAGACTTGAAATCTTTGTCCTCTGGTGCCTTGAGTCATTCAAGTGCATTATTTAAGCATATGGAAGAAGGAGCCTCTTAGCTCTGACACAGCTTTCCCTTCAAGAGGTCAACAAATCCAAAGATCTTTTTCCTCTATACATGATACCCTTCCAATGTATCAGTCCCCCCAAACAGTAACCTGTGCAGCTTTTGTCTGTAAAATGCTAGTTTCTGTTTCTTGTTTAATCAATAATTATTTTTATCTGTAATAAGAATTTTAGGCTGAAATGTTGTTACATGCTGCCTAGGGAAAGGAATCTCTGCTTGCAGTAATGATTTGAATAGCCAGTTAACAGCTGTATTACATCCTCATATAATCATAATCCTTCTGTAGACTTGCCACCAATGCTCTGTGCTTGCAGCTTTCTAGGTAGCAAGCACCTAGCAAATTGCTTCTTTGGGGGTAAGTGGGAGGGAGAAAGGAAGGAGGGAGAATTGTTTCGGTTTACTGCTTTCCCATTTGTTCTTCATCATTCTGCCTTCAAAAAAATCTACCTGCGCTGTTCCTGAGGTTAAACAAACTCAGTCCTTGTGCACAAAGGTTTCGGAGTGCTCTCAATTGGAAATATTGTTTGTCCTTTGGCAAGCTTTAAAAGAGGCTTGTTATGTAGTACCCTTCAGGGATAAGGGGTGAGCTTCAATACGGTAGCCTGAGAAGGCTAGCAATCTCCTTGATGTCATTTCATTAAAAATCCATTTTTATGTTATGGCTATAAACATTAGTAAACTCCACTTCTTTTCCTTTTGATGGTAGGACTGATTATTCTGCTACTCAATAGCCTCTTCTACGACAGAAAATTACTTCCTTGTATTGACTCACTTGTAACTCAGACATTCTATAGAGGGGGATTTTTTCCAACCACTTTCTTACAAGGACAACTTCACATAAGTTTATTTGCTTTATTACAATTAAAGATAGAAATCACAGTAGATCCCAAAATAAGTCTCTCTTCTCTACTTAGCTGCCCTTAGGATCCTGCTGCTCCTAAAGTCTACCTTCCCAGGCTATGCTATCCAGCAGAGATAGAGGTTAAATTACCATTTTTGATACTGCTCCACCTGCATTTTTCCTGATGATTTGATGCTGCTTGTTATTTCCCATCTGCTGGGCTTCCTCCAGTTACAACTTGAATGCTAATGTAACTCCATCCCCCATCGGGAGCATGCTGATATTGACGCGTGCATCTCTGAGAAGCTTCTCATTGAGATGGTGGATGCTCTGGGCTGCCAAGTCATCCTTTCTTGGTTTTAGCACCTTTCCATTCCAAAGGACCTATTGAAAAAAGGAGATGTGATGCACCTCATTCATTCTGGTATGTTTCCTGAACCACAAAGGAAGCTTTGGAAAAAGTCCTGCATGTTTTTTTAGAAAATGATATTATTTATTGTATTTCAGACTTCTAATGGTCTCTGATATGGAACTCTCAGAAGTAATTGGGATTGGGAGTCCATAGAATTTGCTAATTGTACTTCTACTGTAGATTAGAAGCCAAAATTAAAAAAGATGTGTTTAAACATAGTTTTTTTTAAAAGCCCCTATTCAGGTGCCATCATAAATCTGAGGATGCCTGAAGTTTAACATCAATCTTTGTTTCTACAAAAAGTTAATAATTGATAACTTATTAGTAGTTACTGATTACAAGTGCTACTTTTGATCTTGTGTAAGTACTGTACATAGCATAAAATGCACTGTAAGACAGAACAGAATAACACAGAGCATTCTCTGTAATGAATTACAAAAAAAAATGATGTTTCTGTTATCACAGGCCGTTTATGTACTGGCATAAATTTAACACATTACTTCTTACTTCTATGGGGTTTTATTCCTTGCTTATATTAGTGTTTTATTTAGCTTACTTTAGGAGTTTATGTTGAATTTTAAAAGCCTCCTTTTATAACACGGAACAAACATGTCACAATTGGCAACCCAGTTGCAGGTCAGAAATCACATTACTAGGATCCCACTGTGACTTTTTCTTTTCCTTCCCCAAAGGCAAAAGCAGTAACTCCCTGTGCTATTACCACTACAACTGTAGTACTTACATTATCAATAGCTATTATTCCCCCTTTCTTTATGAGGCGCAAACATTTTTCATAGTACTCATTGTAGCTTTCTTTATCCGCATCAATGAAAGCAAAGTCAAAGGTTTCCGCTTCTCCACTGGCCAACAGTTCATCTAGATGAGCAACAAAGTGAGTCGTTACACCCTGGTTAATGCTGTGTAGGAGGAAGTAATCCATTTGTGTCAAAGTTCTCATTAAATAATGTTTTTTGCTGCCTTGACCAGGCAGCCTGTTCCTCCACAGGTAATTACTAGAAAAGCTTATCCCACAGAAACCAATCTAGATGTGATGTATGCCATAAAACACTCAGTTACCGAGTTCTGCCTGCTTGGGAGTTCATGAAGCAGCTCTAAACCTGCAGGATACAGCTGGGACTGCTGAAAGGTGCAGTTAAAACAAGTCAAGCAGTTTGAAACTGGATACACTCTACACCTTCAGCTGTTTTTTGAGCTGACTGAGGAGAACTGTTTTGTTGAGTGGATTGGAATTTTTCTCACATTTATGAACAGGTCCTAAATGCTAATCTCACACTGAAGATTGAGTCCCACGACACAGGTCATGAACACACCCTGTCAGAGATATTTATCACAGGAGAAGATTGCTGTAAGTAGTCCCTCTCTGGGCCAAGGCAAATGGAATTCAGTTTTAAATTCTCCTCAATAGACTTCTTGAATGAGAGCTCCAAACTGCCAGTTGTGAAGGGACTGACTAGTGTTTCCCAAGGTTCTCTACCACCCCTCTCACCTGCCCTTACCCTCTGTCAACAGAGGATCTTTCTGTCTGAAGCAATGCCTTAGACAAAGCTGTTTGACAGACTTCAAAGACAGTGCATACTAGCAAAAGGCTTATGTTTGCGTCTTTACAAAGAACACGTTGTATGAGGAAGACCTGAGAGAGTTGGGTTTTAGTCTTGAGAAGAGGAGGCTCAGGTGTGACTGCACCCCTGAGGTGGGGGATGGTCTCTCCTGCTATGCCTGCAATGAGACAACTAGAGGGAATGGCCACAAGCTGAGACAGGGGAGATTCAGAATAAGTACTAGGAATTTTTTTTTAATTGTTAAGGTGGTTAGGCACAGGAATAGGTCACCCAGGGAGGTGGTGGAGTCATCATCCCTGGAAGCATTAAGAGGTGTCTGGACCTGGAACTGGACGATATGGTTTAGGGGTTACAGTGGAGTGACAGGTTAACGGTTGGACTTGATGATCTTAAAGATCTTTTCAAACCTTGATGATTCTGTGAAAGGATGGATGAATTTGGAAATAATACAAGGTTATGAATGGATCTGTGGATCCATCGAACACCTTTGCTGGAAACCTGCCTGAATGCTTTTGCCACATCCTAAATTTGAACTTCTCTGAATACAATTCAACTGCTGCACCCTGAATTTTATATTGGCCTCTGTATTTTTTCTGTATCTCAGCCCTTTCAGATCCTTCTGTCTGTAACAAAAAAATGCATGCTTAGAATGGACAATGGATAAGAGAAATTTGGCTTTGTCTAGTTAATCTGTTTTAATCAGCTTTCCCAGAAGCAGCTGACAATAGTACTTCACTGATTAAACCAAGTGATGGACAGGACAGGTGAGTGAGCAGTACAGCCCACTACATAGGACAAGCATTTTTTTCCTCTCTGTTAGCAGGTAGGAAAACTGTCAACTTCTGAAGAATTTTTCTTTTAAATATAAGAGAAGTTGTCTCACTGTTAGCAAAAGTGATCATATTCATAAGCATATTTGGTCTTAAATTTCATCGCTATCCATCTTCTG
>NW_008654319.1:0-3556 GCF_000695815.1 Acanthisitta chloris | reverse complement strand
GAAACAAAAAGTTATTTTAGGTTACTTACCAAGTGTTTGAATTGCTGGCTTAATTCGCAGGTCAATTTTATGCTCTACTCCTGCCTAAAATGAAGAAGAATGGAGAGTTGATAAAAGTGAAGAAATCACCCATTAGTAGGTTGCACTCTGGGAGGGACTGGTGTTAGGATATTTTTCCTATCCAGACGCCACTTATTTGTCTTCCCAAATTGAACTGTTTCAGCCTCCTTTAATAAGAATCTTTCTGTGTGAATGTGCAAGTCTAAAATACCAAAATCTCTTGACATGTAAATGTAGCTGTTCCAATTGTGCAACAGGAGATGCTGCTTACCTCCCTCCACAGTGGCTTTCCAATTTTGACATAGTCCTCATTTATATCACAGGCAACAACTCGGCCATTATCTGGTAGGACAAGTGCCATATTCAAGGCATTATAACCCGTGAAGACACCTAGAAAAATCATAAGAATCATTAACACTTACCATATTGTGGAAAAAATACAGTAGTGAACTACAGGGCTCTATTCAGGAATAAAAACTCCAAAGGAGTCAAGGATGGCAATTTGTTAATTGACAGTAAAGATTTTTCCTGTCATTTTAATGTAATGGTAGTTTGGGAGGAATTTTTACCTTTTTTAGATTTTATTTTTTAATCAATCTTTTAGCAAAGTTCAATGTTGGTTTTTTCCAAGTCTCTTGGACATACAAGGCAAAGTCTGGTCCTGCATCCCTGACCCAAAGAGACTGCATGAGCAGCAGAAATGAAGATGGTGGGAACCATACCTAGTTGCTCAGCATCTGTCTTTGGGATATCCTGCTAACATAGGTGCATCAAGGAAAGTGGATTAGATACTGGACCTGTGCAGCAAAATACTTTCTTCTGCCAAAAAACCTGATTCAGGACAGAAAGAGTACACCCTGTCCTACAACTGCTGGAGACCCAAGTGATTAATTGTTCTCATTTTTTCAGATTGCCTCAAAGCTGATGAGCCATTCATGCTGATGCCAGAATTACTGAATGCACAGACAGACAAGTGGCAAGCAAGTGCAAATCAGACACTCCTTTTCATGCTGTAGTCTGCCCACCTGTTTGCTAAGACAGGTACACAGTGCCTTACTACATTTGGAAATCTTTGTTAAAATGTTAAACATGGCTGTATTTGGAGAACAGCCATGAGTTTTATGCCACTATGAAGTGACAATCTTACCTATTTCAATAACTTTCTTGGCTTTAATGAGTTTGACCAAATTTGCCATAAGCTGAGCCTGGTCACAGGACACCATCATTCCACCCCAGGGATGATCAGCAGTGATCTAGAAAGGAGAAAAAAATAACACATCACAACAAACAAAACCCAAAGCTACCAAACCAATATCCCAGGGAATAAAACCCCAGTGAAACTTCAGGAGAAACAGATACTCCTGCCTTCTCATTTTAGAGGGCTTTGTGCTCCACCTATGAGGCTGAAATTGGTTCGAATTTAACTGTAACTGAGGAGGGTGTGGTATGTCTTAAGTAGTGGATATTCAAAGCATTGCTATGTCAGAAACTTCCTATGCCTGTGGCAAACTCAGCAATATTTGTAACTGATGAAGAACCATAGAGGAACCTTGACTGTGAAAGTCCTTTATTTCTGTGAATTTACATAAACAGATGCATTTTTTCCTAAAATTATAACCTCTGTTCTTATGCCTTCATTCCTCCAAGACATATAGAAAGCTTTTATGTATTGCTAGATTAATATCTGTTGCAAAGGTCAGACCCAGCTACACAGCACAGAACTGGAGGGGCTGGTGCCCATGCCAGGGTGGAAGGACTCCTGGCACTGAAGGAAGGGACAACAGGAGAAGCAGGGCTGTGCTGTGGTAGTTGAAGGGAAACTATGTTCTCCCATTTCCTTTCTTCCTCTAAGGCTCCTTCCACCAAACAGTTCCAGTACTTAGCATTTAATTGCTTTTATACAGCAGCAGTTTGTCTCACTTAAAATGACCTGAGTAAGGATGTCTGATCTGATCTCTGACACTGCAAGCTGCTGGAGGACACCACCTCTCTGAACTACATGCTCCTTTTATGACAACTAAAATGAACAGAATTCATCTGTTCAAGTCAAAATCAAGTGCAGCCCAAACACATGTGCTTAGGAGCCACAGATAGAAAGACATGTCTAAAATGTGTGCTAATGTTATTAAATACTCATGTGGGTAGTAGCCCTGAACATTGAGGAGTTTGGGTATTACCAGTCAAAAAAACTCTCTAGTGTGAACGCAAATAAGATGGAAGGCATATCTCAAAGGTCCCAGCAGTTCAGGACAAGGTGTGGATGATACTGACCAGGCGCAGCTTCTTCAGAATTGGATGTTCCCGCAAAGAGTGATCCAGTATGTATTGCCAGAGAGGACTGCTTTTCCCAATAACCCTCTTGGATGATTTGGGTGTCCCAAAACCTAAAGAAGGATATCTTTTACCTATATAAAAAAAGGAGTAATAAAAACTTTTTAATTTTTCAGTTATCACCTTTTTAAACCAAGCAAGCATTGAAGCATCACTAAAGGTTAAAAATTCTTTGCCCTAAAAAACTCTGTGAGAAGGGAAACCACAATGCAGTTGGACAGCTCAGTGGGGTTTTTTCTCCTCCTTTTTGCCCTCTAAGATGTCCAGCCCAGACCTGCAAAGGCTGAAAGGGAAAGGCTTGGGTATTGTGTTGTTCAGTGGCTGATGTGATGGTTACAAGCTGCCATATTCTTATAGGACAAGTAACCACATCAAAACTCAAAGGGCAAGTTTAAGGAGGGAAACATGAATGAGACATACTATTTTCTTAGTCTGGGGCCCCTGTTTTGCAGATGGATAGAGGCTGCTGATTTTTATGGCTGTCAGCTGATGCATCATCACAAGCCTTGTGTTCTCCTCATGACACTGTCTACCTTCTAGCCAGGGGAAATCTGGTATTGCTCAATGGCTTGCTTAGCATGAAACCAGTATGCAAAAAAGTAGGTGCTTAAAGTTGCTTAAGGACTCCTGCTTGTCTACTCAAATATAGAACTGATTGCAGCTTTGATGTCCAGTGCTTCTTTTACCAAATGGGTACATTATTTTTAAAGAAACAACAACAAATTCTGTTCCACATATCCTGGTAGTTGTTTGCTATTGAAGAACACTTTTACTTTTGAGGTTTTTGTTTTATCCTCTGTTAATGGGTCTGTTTTACAGACGAGCACGCTGAGGTGTAGATTATTTCAGCAACTTGCTTGAAGTCAAAGGGTAAGTAAGCAAGTGGCCGCCTTACAAACCCAGCACCAGCCTCCTTCCCCTGCCTGGCCGTGGGTTCCTTGTTCCGCCGATCTCCGGGAATGAAAGCGAAACTGTTAGCAGCAGGGAATGCTGCGAACAAGGACGTTCCCGGGCCGGCGGGGAGCGCGCTCTGCCTCTGCCAGCACCTTGGCCGCGGGACAGGATTACAGGGAGCGGCTTGGGCTCTAAGAGCATCAGTGTATTTCCTGCCGCAGCTCAGAGAAATAAATCCCCTCTCGCAGGGCAGCGCCACGGGGGCTGCTGC
>NW_008654318.1:21826-41197 GCF_000695815.1 Acanthisitta chloris | reverse complement strand
AAATATTTTGTTATCAAAGATAGATAAGAAATTCCATTTTAAAGTTGAGAGGATGAAAATGTCCTTGGAAGGACTGCCTTTGGATGTTATATTTGAAGTCACTATGAGAACTTTCCAGATGAAGTCCAACTTTTCCCAGCAAAAAAAACACTTTATAGAGTAGTATTTCTTCATGTAATTGAGTTTACATGTGTGATACAGGAAAGCAAGCTTATGCAGATTGTTCACTAATGACATTTTCAGAACGTAGCAGAAATGTGGGAAGAGCTGCCCAGAATTTCTTGAACACATGGATGGGCTGACTGAGAGAGTCATAAATACTGGAACAGGTTATGCTTTGTCTTACACAGCAGCAGAGGAAAAAAATTAAATCACCCACCCCCCTTGTTTGAGTGAGAAACCCTTTCCCGTATTTGCCCTGGCATGGTTGTCTCTCTACCTTTAGGAAGTCAGGGAATAGCTCATCTCTTATGAGTATTCTGCTGTCAGAAGTGTAGGAGTTGCTGGCAGTTGTGAGACCCATCTGTGTGCCTCAAAGTGCTGTCTCTACAGTATGTTTTTATGCTACTTCCTGCAGCAGGGCTGGTACTGACACCACGCCTAGCCCGGGACATGCCTAAGGACACAGCAGAGTCCATAATCTGCAATACCACAGTAATTATACATTTTTCAGCCTTGTAATATTCAACCTTGAGGTTGAGGAATCTTTTTCTTCCATTGTTGAGCTGTTGTTCTCTGAGGACAAAAGCAGATCTGCAGTGTGGAAACAATGACTTGGAGTCCGGTTGTGCCCTCGCAGCAGTCACTGGCAAAATTCACACTGAGGCCTACAGGATAAACAAGCCACAGTTCCTATTTTACCCCTCATCCTGAAGTATTCTGGATTGGTTTTAATCCTTCAAGGCCAAGACTTTCACCAGCTA
Organism: Acanthisitta chloris; assembly: GCF_000695815.1. Classification (NCBI taxonomy): domain Eukaryota; kingdom Metazoa; phylum Chordata; class Aves; order Passeriformes; family Acanthisittidae; genus Acanthisitta; species Acanthisitta chloris. The sequence continues at coordinate 40,274 of NW_008654318.1, read as the reverse complement.
ACTGATCTGTGGCAAAAGTAACATGGGATAAGAGACTACCATCATTGCCTGGGACAGCTGCCCTCACCGTCCAGCTTACAAGAAATGCTAAGGCTGGACACAGGACTTTAAGCTGTGTTCTTCTGGAAGATGAGGTCTTTCTGTTACTGCATTAGACATCAACGGTTTGGCAGAGGAAGTTTTTGTTGCTGCCTTCCATGTTAATTCTGCTTGGTACATAAAAAAGGGCTTCAGCTATTTAAGATGGATGCTGTGCTGCAGCAACCTTATGAGGCAAGGGAGTTGTTTCTGCATGTGAAGACTTAGCATTTCCATGAACTTGAAGGTGTGACAATAAAAGAGATGGAAATATTAAGTAGTCACACACATGAATTTTCAACCAGTCATCTGCAGGAGGAACCTACATGTTCCTGGTGCACAGTTAATGAAGTAATATCTCTTACAAGCGTCAAGACTGAATCTAAACAAAGCAAAACCGATCCAGTTACAATGATTTCATAAGTATTAGGTTCCTTATCCACCTGACTGTTTTCATCCAAAGTCATTCAGATTCAAAATTAATGTTGAAAACAATATTTATTCTTCTTCACCATTGTTATTTGCAGGCAAAAGTGATAACACGGCCACGAACAGTGATTTGTTACATATGTGGCCGTGAGTATGGAACAAAATCTATTAGTATTCATGAACCACAGTGCTTGAAAAAATGGCACCAGGAAAATGACAAGCTACCCAAGAACTTGAGAAGGCCAGAACCTAAAAAGCCTGAAGTCAGAACTGTGCAAGGTAAGCTACAGACCAAATTAAGAAATGGGAGGAAGAAAGTAGGAGGAAGAAAAAAAAAGGTAAATTTTAAGCATTAGATTAACAACTTCCAAGTACTTTTTTCTTCAGTTTACTCTCAAGAGCTTGTTTTAAGCTTTCTGTTGAATATTCAGTTCTCTGGCGAAGCATGAGAAGTAAGAGTATTCATTGCCTATGGAATATGCCTCCTGGGACAGTCGTCTTTATGTGTCAGTATGTTCTGAATTGAAACAAAAATAGATTAGCAACCTGCTTCACAGGTAGATCGCTACCTTTTGACTCCTTTCAACAGTGTAGACAGGCATGTTTTAAAATGAGCAGAAACATCCAAGAATAACATGTAGACTTGTCACATACAATAAGTAAAATAAAATACCCTCAGGCAACATAGGTGTAGATACTTCAGCCACTTTCTTCTGTGGACAACATCCACCGGCTATTATTGGTCCCTTTCAATTTACAGGCCTTAGAAGCTTTCATTGTGAGACACTATAATATAAACACAGAGGAGAAAAAAATATATGTAGCATAAAATAAACATTTTATATCTGCCAGATGTTTATGCTGTGGGTTCTCATTTGTAAGGTCCCACTTCTTAAAATCAATGAACGTGGATGATCCCCAGCACCCACAGAGATGGACTCCCATATGTATCCCAGTGGGTGTGGTCACTGTGGGACCAAAATGAAGTTTTATCCATGGTTTGCCTGGAAGCTGTTCCCAGGACTACCCCGTTCACACATAAAGTTATTTCACCTTTTCTGCTGGATGCTTTCCCTGGCCCTGTCAGCTGGTCTGAGCTACTTTGGGCCAGGTTTGGACCAGTTCCTCACAAGCAGTTAATTCACACACACTTTTGTTTTATATCCCCCATAATTTCCCTCAGCTTCCCCGATGTCTGGAAAAGTAGACAAAGTCTTCTACAACTCACCGTGAAAGAGTTGTATGCTAGATCAGTTTACAGCAGTACAAAGAAATATGTCCTCAGAAGACACACAGAAGAGAGCAGGACCACTGCAAACACTAACCAGCCGTTCAAAATAATAATCAAAGCTCAAATAATATCAGATTGGAAGTTGGTTAACAGATGCCAAGTGGCAGAGTCGAATCTGCAGTAAAAGATATGTTGAAAGGACATTTTCATTGTATTTGGTCTTTTAGTTGTTAAGCTCTTTTTAATTATTACATGTTGTGTGGTAAAACAGAGAAAATGAGAATTTCATCTGAAAGAGGAGGATGCAAAAGGACAAATCAGCTTATTTTGAAATACACTGTACTTCCTTTGAAGGAGTGGAAGCAGAAAGACTTTGAGAAAACAATCTAGCAGAAGGCTCCCAGATATGAATCAGAAACTTGTCTCATTTATGCAATGAGTCATATCAGGCGCCACACATGTCCTATGAGGTGTTGTGTGCCCACAGTTCCCTGGGGGCACTGACCTGTTTCCAGCATCTGTCCCTAAACGCCTGCTGATGCAAGCCTGATCCGTTCTGCAGCTTGAGCTGAAATTGTTGTTCCCCCTGCAGTTGCCTCATACTCCTGCCCTAGAGAAAATAATCTCAGTTGTTGTTCTTCTTCCGTAAGACTTACCCTCGATCATCCGGTAAATGCTGTAACTGACCTTGAGACCACATGCATGTACTGCATGTCTCACAGGTTCTCAGCTTGCTGGGGAGAGATTACCCCTGTTGTTGAATGGAACAGGCAATGTTCAAAAAAAGTTCAGAAATATTAACTGCTTACATAAAACTTTTTATAACTTACATAAATCTTTTTCTGAAAACTAAGTGTCACCAGAAGACAACCACTGCCCTCATTACACAGTGTTTTGTTTGTGGAATGCCTAACACATGCCTGCAAGGAGAAAGTCATCTCTCTTTCTCTCTCCCTCTCTCTTACTTTTTTTTTTATTTTCCATAAACTTTCCAAAGTACAGAAAATACACATTCATTTCCTGCAAGCAAAGGGGATATTTGTCTCAGCCAAGAAAAGAAACACTACTTGGTTGCTCTTCTAACAAAAAGAACATTAGGAACAGGCATATTAAGAGATCTAAGGCATATTGTGGTTATGTGAACCATTGGATATGAATCATATTAAAATTGTATGGGCCTTTAATGAAGAACTCTATCATGTGCCAATGACAGAAACCATGGAATATTTTTAAATGCACAAACTCTTTTCTTTTAAAAATTGTCCACTGCTAACAGTTCAAAGACAAAACCAGATTTTAAAATCTTTTTCTATAGTGTCATATTATTTGAGAAGGGTGAAGCAAATACATCAAGCCATGTGGATTTTTTTTTTAATGCATGTACTTCAAATGAAAACTCTTAAGATCTAAATCCAGGTATTAAGAAATGTGCCTGGCCTTTTTGCTAATCAGTTTGAAACAACACTATGTGAAAGTCCATTTCAAAAGGAAAGTCCAATTCAAGATGAAAGTAAATAAGATTTTTTTAATACCCAAATAAAGTCTTGAAAATACATCTAAGTATTTGAAAAATGATCCTGAGTTTTCAGAGCAGTCATGCTTCCCACAGTGGAAAATAACCAAGGATAAGTATGCATTAGTGTTTAGATGACAATAGATGCATCAGTGCAATGACCTCACAGGAAGTTGTGGCTTAAAAGTACTGCAGGTTTTGTCTGTAAAGTTTTAGCTTATCTAAGCTTTACTCCACTTTTTGGCAAAACTTGCATAAACTACAACAGGAGGAAAATTGGGCCCCTTGTCCAGAGCGGTACAAAGAGCATATTCTCAAGTGTGATACGCTCCCGCCCATAGCCACGGTCAGATAACACATGCTCATTAAACAGAACTTGAAGTAAAGCCAAAAAGTGAATTTGCTGATAATAGTATGTATGCAAAGATGTTAATAATTAGCTGAGAATGCAGATCATAACACACAGCATGATGTTTTCTCTGTACTCTCATACAATACAAAACGATTCAGTTTGAAGTTAATTTAATTCAACCCCTGGGACAAAAAGCAGAGTATTTTTAATATATTTTTTACTCTTTTGCTTCTTTCTTTTCTTTTTCATTTGCAAAAGCAATATGGTTTGGTTAAACTGAAAGGCTCAGTCAACAGGTATTTCCTGAAAATATTTTCCATAAAGAGTTGAATGTGGGTCTCCAGAATGAAAGCTGATACTTTCTTTTTCTAATTTTCCAGCCAAAGGTTTCTATGATCTTGATTCTTTAAATGAGGCTGCCTGGACCAGCGCCCAGAACCAGCTAGTTCCATGTGATATTTGTGGACGTACTTTTCTTCCAGACAGACTAATCGTCCACCAGAGGTCCTGTAAACCGAAACCTGTGTGAAGATGGTGTAACACATATGCATACAAATGCATGCCTGCTCACACACACACACAAGTTTATCCTAAGCTCAATAAAATGTGTATGTGTGCATGAATACACACACATGCACCCATACCTTTCAGCCAAACCATGAAAGAAATAAAAGCCAGCTGGAAAGTCATGGCCACCATGTTGTGTGTCATCATATCATGTTCTCCAAAAGTCAGCAGTTGGTACTAAAGTGTAAGTTCAGATATGGAAAATTAGTTCTTTGAAAATTTTGTTTCCCCTCTATCAAAGACTTTTTTTGTTAAGGTAAGAAGCTCTAGCTGAACTTGACTAATCAGAAATACCAAGTAGCTCCTTTAAGTTTGTTCTTTTTCATATGTATTTTTTTAGTTTGTTTGGGTTTTGGTGTCCTTGCCCATCTTTGGCACAAGTCTGTTTAAGGACTCCCACTCAGAGTTTAAATCCATGGAGCACTCCAGTGTTCACATCCTTGTGGGACAGTGCATCTCATGAAGCCCTTGACTGCTACAACTGAAACATTCCCTTATAAAGGGATCCTGTCATGGAGTAGAAGCAGACACTGGCTGTTTTTAGAAAACAAAAGTGCCCTCTCCTCGGAGCATTTCTTGCTTAAGAATGATACTGACCATGTGATTTATCCTCAGCTCAGTAAACCGATCATGCCAAAAGTTTTATAAGTCAGAAGAGCACATCTTTGTCATGAACTTTGTAAAAGAAAACACATTTTTATGTCAAGACAAAACAAGCATGGTGTGCCAGATAGCTGGCACAAAATACCACCCTGCCCTCTGTACCCAATGTGGCCATAACAGAGGGCCAGTACTGGCAAGAAGGGTAGGTATTATACAAGAAAGTCATAGTGAGGGGGTTTGAAGGTGCTATTTTGAAAAATGCTATTATGTTATGTAGCAGAATCAGTGCCAAAACACATTGGTGAATAGGTTAAACACATGAAAGAAGTAATACTCACTTTAACAAGGTACAGCAAAGAGCAGTTATTATTATTTTACTTACTCTGAAATGTTTTATTAAGTGGTGAGGTTATTCAAAAGGTATAACAAAATCCAATACAAGTTGTGAACCAGCAATCAAGGCTCCCTGATACCATGAAAGAAGCTGTACCTCATGTGTGGTTTCTTATTTGGGCTTAAGGCCTAGAATTGACAGTTATGTTTTGTGTGACCGATGTGACCTTTCTCAGAGCAATCACCCTTACTATTGTACTTACAAATCAGATGAGGTGGATGCCTTCATACACACTAAAATGAAATATGGGTACCAGCAACTTTTCCAAGTTATCAAGCTGTGTGATTTGTGGTGTAAGTGAAATAAGAAGTAATATCATTGTTCTGTTATTAGAGGAACGCTCCTGGCTCCAGCCCTGGTAGGCTGTTAATTCAGACTGGGAGAAGTACCAGCATTCCTTGGTGAAAATAATTTCCAAAACAATCAATGGTACCTCAGCAGCCCTTTCTTCTTCAGAATGAGGATTGTATAGTCTGAAGATAGAGATCTTCAAGAGTCAAAGGTTCAGTTTCTGTTCTACAGAACGAAGCTGTGTAAACCTTGCAGATCTGTCCTTGTTAGTGTCTCCAGTATGAGAGGTGCTGGCTGAGCTGGACTGGTGCCATCCCTCCTCCTTTTGGCTGTGAGAAGGCATGTGGCCTGAGGAAAAAAGAACAGGGGCGCTGGTTTGTGATTGCTAGACTGGCTCCTATGAGCTGTTGGCAGGCAACGTACACTGTGAGACCCTGAGGCTGTTCTAAGTCACACCTAGTGTTGGCCTACTGACAAGCTGTTTGGTAATTGGAGGATTATGGATACAATCTCATCTTTGTGTCCCCTCTTCCTGTTCTTCAAACTCTCTTTCTTTTCTCAAACATGGTAAGCAATTTTTGGCTAAATATGCCTCACTGGCTCATCAAGATCACAACAGAGTCACTTCTAGAGCAAAAGCATGTTTTAAAGAAACTAAGCCTTTGCAGACTCACTGCAGTCTTTGGCTTTAAAAACTTAGCCCTGCCATTTGGTGGGATTCAGAGTCCCTGTGTCCTTCTGAACATTGGACTCGGAGTCCTGATGATTTTAAATCTGTCATAAATTTCACCCAGAACAGTATTTTTGTGTTTCATTGTCAGCTTTACATTTGTATATTTTTCTGAAATTTTATCTCAAAAAGCAATAAAAATCTGATGAGCTGAGCTGTGTGTTTATAAACAATCAAAAGGGTACTGATAGCAACTGTACTTTTTAATGCGCTGTTGTGTCTTACCCAGAAGTAGCAGTGTGTGGAAGCTCCTGAAGCCGTAAGTCTGGAGTATGGTTTCCGTATCAACTTTCAAGGAAGTCAAATGAGGGTTTAGCAAATTAAGAGCTGTCTCTGCTAATAGGTGATTGCTGCTGAGCTCTGAATTTAACGTGGGATGTGTGAAATGGTGAGCCTTACCACTCACAGAGTCAAGTCAACATTGGGTGGTGAGGGCTGATGGTGAGACGGGAGCATGCAGGAACTCAGCAGGAGGCAACAGCCCTCACATCTCAAAGGTTATAGCATCCACTTCCCTCCACAACATCGCGGGTACTGTGATTTCCAAAACCTGCTGAAATGTCAAAAGCACTGACATAGAAGTGCATATTGTTCCATTTCAAAGACTGTCACTGACATCTCCAGGTTACTCTGTTACAAGATTTTCTGCTGAGCTCACCAGCCCTGGTGTTATTGTGTGCCAGTGGTGATGGTGAGTTCTATTGCTAACTTTGTACACTGGCAGAAGCACTGATGGCCTTCATGGTTTGCTCTCAGCAGAGTTAAAATGAGACCTTATGAGCATTTTTCATTATTGCTTGGCATGTATCATTCTAACTTTTTTGCAGGAGAGGAAAAGGAAATGAGAAATTGAGCTGCTTTGCTTCCTTTGTTTCCATACTTCAGTGATTTGTCACTTTAACCTTATCTCATCCACTGTTGGCTCAAAGTTAATTCCAGCTCAATCCCGTGTTTCCTACTGCCACAACACATTTAAAGAGCTGAAAAATGTTTTCCGGTACTTCAAAAATAATCACATGCCATCTAGTTTGCCACAAATGTGCTGATAGCAGCTAAAATTATTCCTGGACAAAATATACAGAAAGTTGGAACATGGATTGACAAGCAAAGTCCAATCACATTAAACAAATAAGCATGCACTTTCAGATCATAAATAAAAGCCCTGACTTATGCTTTAGTTCAGCTAGTTGAACCTACCAGTTCCGAATAAAAAATAAGACATTTTAGAAAAGCAATTCTGAAGATCATGGTCAAACTAGAGAAGTATAACTGCAGACTTCAAAAATTGGGCAGTAATGAAAGAACCTATAGCTGCAGATAAATATTATATGTAAAATAGTATAGTTTAGCAAGCTGAGAGTGCCAGTCCTTTAGTTACCATACAAACTTCAAAAGGTCTTGCATCTTTAAAGCAGTAGCCAAGAACAGGCCTTGTAGGCTTTAACAAAATGTTTTCATGGACCTTTTTTCTTAAAGACTACCAGCACCTATAAGATCACACCTTGAGGAACAAAAAATTTGTAAATGCAATGTCAGTTTCTATCTAAAAGATAGTGAGAACCTGCATAAGTCTGTGTATTCTTTCTGCATGGCACAGACTTGGAAAGCATATAACACCGTATATAAATGATGTTTTCAGCACTGCCTCCTGACACTTTGCATGCTTGAGATTTAGTTCAGGATTAGTATACATGATATTTTATTCTGTACTCACTGAAGCCAAATCCTACACTAGCATATGGGTGCAGAATGGAACCAGGAAAGCTAAGAGATCTATCTGATACTGACATGTATATTGTCTTAATCAAATTAGGTCCTGCAGTTTTTTATAATGGCACACAAGCTTTCATGGCTTGTGTTTGTTAAACAATAGAATTTCATAGTTGAGAATTTTGTTTTTATTACCCATTTCAGAGAACTGGTCCATGAAGAAGGAATTCTAGGTAGGCTTTAGTCTGAATCAGAGGTTCCTGTCTACTGAGATGATTAGTTTTGTTTCACTGTCAGTGGGATAAAGTTTCTGAATTCTGTATTTCTGAACTGTGTCAACCACAGTGGGTTTGAATGAGTTTGCTGTGTTTGGAGGCATGCCATCCTCAGCTACACAGTAGGATCATGCAAAAGCAGGATTCAACAGGGGCATGAGGTCCACCAAAAAAAACTACAAGCCTGGAAAACCCTCTAAGAAGTTGTCTGAAGGACTGTCTACATTCTTGCATGCTGTTACTCACTTATTCCTTGGTCAATATCTTAACTGACATACACAGAGTATTGTTGGCTCTGAAGCATGCAAGGATTAGAGATTCATCCTAAATCTATAGTTCTTAAAAACTTCTGGCATTTGTAGTTCAAGAAAAAGAATTTATAATCTGCATAGAGTTGAGAAGAAAGAGATTACAATAGAACTGGAAAATTTACCTGACAAGTGAGACTCCAGCAGCCCAGACTATTTGACTTTTAAAAAAAAGATTAAGTGCATCACTAATAGCTTGTATCCAGATTACAGAGCCTTCATTCCAGAAGAAAAGATTTAACAATTTCCAAGGCAGGAATTTGATGCTTAACAAACTCAGAAATAACAAACTCAGAACTTTCATTTAGTGGAGCAGATTACTGAGATTTGCAGTGGATTGTCTTTGGCAGGATTTTTGCAAACATGAACTTAAAAAAAAAAATTAGGCATAAGCATAGGTCTAATATGTATAAAATTAGGTATTACAGTATTACAGTATAGCCTGTGGAACATAGAAATAGAAAATTCTTCCAGATTGTCATGAAATCTAATAATTGACATATAATTTTCAGGATAAAAACCAATTTGTTAAAGTCTAAGAAATAAATTGCAAGTAGCTAATGGTATCTCTGAATTAGGTATTAAAGACTTCAAAGGTAGCAATTAAAAAGAAGAAACTGAAAGATGCATATTTTTAAAAGGCAGCCACATTAAGCATGTAAATAACAAGAGAAATCTGCTTCTGAAGGTAAGAGCATTTGACTTGGGTTAGGAGTTGTACCTGTACTTGGAATTTGAATCAGACTGCAAAGTCAGATTGGGAAAAGGAGCTCTTCAAAGCAGCAGTGAGAGATGACTTCTGACAAAAAATTTTGGGATACCTTCTCAAATGGAAGATAAGCTGCCAGTCTCACCAGAAAGGGGAGATTGATTTCAAAACAAGTGACTGCTTTGCTTTCCTTGCTTTCTCTGGCGCCTTAAGGGGAAAAAGATTTACCTAGGTTAGCTCACAGGACTTGTAAATCTAAATGGTTAGGAAACTGGCTGTTTCAGGTTAGTTTCACACTTTATTTTTGTAAGACATCCACTTCATAACAAGTTATACTTACAACTGTCTATTTATACCAGGTTTAAAAGCTGGAAAGATGTATCATAAGGACCTGCCAGATACAGCTTGTGATAAAAGCAGATTTCCAAGATCTTCTCTAGTCTACTCCCTCTCTGTACAAGTGTTGGTTTGTTAGCCACCACAGTCTTCCTTGTAGTTGTCTTCCTCCCTGTGTCCCCTCCTCCATCATTAGTCTTATTTGATGCATTTGGAGAGAGGTATCTATATATCTTCTCTGAATACTTCTTGAAGAAGTTACACTTCTCATTATATTGCCATGAGGCTGCAAAATATGTGCAGCATGGAAAAAGCTGAAGTCATAAACATGGATCACACTGCACATTCCACGTTACAAAGCAGTAAGCTGGATGCACTCAAATAATGCAGCAAAGCCACACAGTTTTTAATCCCTTAATATGTAATATTTACATTATATCATTGGGAAGATAAGATGTAAAAGAAATACACAACTTAAAAAACACAGTCATGGCTATGAGAATAAAGAGGCTCAGTCTGTTCAGCTTCTAGAAGAGAAGACAGAGAGGCTGTTTGATCTGTCATGCATGCCATATTTCAGCTCTGAATTTTCAATAAACAAACCAAGTTCAAGGGTAGAAATGAGCACTTACAGAATTCCAGTTCTGCATTCTTAACCTTGTGCATGGACCCTGTGCATGAGTTTTACAAACTCATCTCATTTAGGTAACATAACAAAGCAGATACCAAATTCCTCATTGATGTGGCACTAAAAATATCCTATTGGGTATTCAGTTTTCAGAAATTTCAGTTTTCAGAAACTGTATTCAGTTTTTGGAATATCCGATTTAGGAAAATTTAGGCTTCTGAAAACCATAGAATCATAGAATTTTAGGGGTTGGAATGGACCTTACAGATCATCTAGTCCCAAGCCCCCCTGCCATGGGCAGAGACACCTCCCTCCTAGACCAGAATGCTCAAGGCCTCATCCATCCTGGCTTTGAATACTGCCAGGGTCGGGGCATCCACAACCTCTCTGGGTAACCTGTTCCAGTGTCTCACCACCCTCACAGTAAAAAACTTTTTTCTAATATCTAACCTCAGTTTCCCCATGAGCTTGGTGCTCCTAGGCTCAGTTTCTCCAGGAGTTCAGTGCTGCAAGGCCCAGTTTCCCCATGAGCTTAGTGCTACCAATCTGCTACCTGCCAGGCACTTCTGAGAGTTCTGGAAGTTGATCCCAGCTCTTTGTGGGACCTCACAGCAACATTCCAGGATGTGAAGGGGCTACAGGGAGGCTAGAGAAGGCCTGAATTCCTGTAGCGTGAAATGTGGAAGCATTCAGGAGGAAGATATCACATCCACCAAGCACAGCCCACCCAAGGAGCAAACACCTGCCCTGAAATTCCCATTTTCCCTTGGAATCAGACAGCAAAATCACCTAAAGAGCTCAAGTTTCAGAGCAAAGCAGATACTAGCTGTGTAATCACTGCTCTGTGCTACCTGCTCATTTGAATAATGAAATGGCATCTTTGCTAAAGGCAAGGAGACTTAAAATTTGTCTTGCTCTGCAGCTCACCTAGAAAAGCCAAGCAAGCTCTGCAAAAGATTTCAATTCTCTTGATCACTGTAATTACTGGAGAGGATCCAGTACTGCACTCTGGCTTCTGTGGGCCAGCAGGGTACACACAAGGGCTGTGGGCAAAGGCTCCAAATAAAGTGAATCAGAGCTCGCTTTCTTTCTTAAAATGCCTTGATTTTGCATTAAATTGGTTTGTTCTCTTATTTCCCATCTCACTGCAAGCACCTGCCTGGGGGAGGAGGTCAAGCACTGGGATATTGCCCAGGGAGGTGGTGGAGTCACCGTCCCTGGAGGTGTTTAAGAGGCGTCTGGATCTGGCACTGGAGGATATGGTTTAGGGTTTTGGGGTTACAGCAGTGACGGGTTGATGATCTTGGACATCTCTTCCAACCTTGATGACTCTATGATTCTATGATTCTAAACTTCCCCTCCTTCAGTTTGAACCTTTTACTCCTTGTCCTAGCATTGCAGTTCCTAACAAAGAGTCCCTCTCTGGCTCCCCTGTAGGCCCTTTGATATATTGAAAAGTTGCCATGAGGTCTCCATGCAGTCTTCTCTTCTCCAGGCTGAACAGCCAACACTTTCTCAGCCTGTCTTCATAGGGGAGGAGCTCCAGTCCTCTTGTCAACTTTGTGGTCTCCCCTCGACTTGCTCCAACAGTTCCATGTCCTTCTTATGTTGAAGGCACCAGAACTGCACACAGTATTCCAGGTGGGGTCTCAGGAGAGCAGAGGGGGAGATATACAACAAGGGAGGACACCCAGGTCAGATTATCTTGGTTCTTTTGAAACTGTCAATGGAAAGTATCCACAGGTCCTCTAGTATTTTTCATGCATTAGGGTCTGTGAAGCTGACCTGAATGCCAGAGAGACTGGATGTTGTCAGAAATGTGATTATGGTAAGAAGTGGTCAATTTCTCTTCAAGGGATGTAAGAGAAGTTTCTGCTTCACCTGTGAATCTTTGGTCAAAGGAGTTAGGTGCTTACCAGCCTCAAGAGATCCATCTGTGTTCAACTAGAGAACTGTAAACTGTCTAAATGATGGAACAAGACGTTCTTACGTGCAAAGGTTTGTCACATGTTAGGAAGGATCTGAAGAAGGTCTGTGGGCTTGATGATCAACACATGAAAGGTATAATGTTAGGCAGCTTAGTCTTCCAAGACAGAAAAATGAATCCAGTAGAATACCAGCCATGATATATATGTGTTATGAATGTCCTGAGGTGGTTTTTTTTAAATTAAGAAAAAGTTTCTGAAGTTTTATCAGGTCTATAGTTTGATTTCTTCTTGAATGTGATCCTCTCAAATATTGGTAGACTCTACTATTCTAAGGAAAAACCTGTGTACTGAGAAGGGGAGGTGGTAGTATACATCCCAATGACCTTCAGCAGTGACTCCAGACTAACTACCTTCCATGTCTGGGTGCTCACTGAATGTCAGTGTGTTCTGAGCAAGCCTAGGAGTTTCACAGCACTGAAGAAAAGATCAAGAAGAACTGTGATCCTTAATAGCTGGCACATCTTTACAACATAATTCCAGCAATCCAGACAAAAGTACATGAAAAGACGTCAAAATTTAACAATTCACAACCATTTTTCTCTTTTCTCTGTTTCTTGAGATTGTCCTTAGTCCGGTTTATTTATAGCTTCCATCTGTCAGTAGCATCCACCATTTGAGTCCTGCAGTTGTTTTCACACACAAAACATGATTAAAACACCTCTCTTCACAGACATTTGTTTTGATAGTGACTTGGTTGCCTCACTTATGGGGTAAACTTTCATATCTTCTTTTCAAATTTACTTTTCATAATTTATTTTCACTCATTTAAAATTGCCTAGAAAATTCTCCACCGTAAAATTACACTGATACAGGTAATTGGTTCAAAACAGCTATATGAAGTAATTATTCTTTGTCATCCAAAAGCTGCAGTATTGTACCAGTAAAATGAACCATTTAGAGATATTTTTTATTGACAAAATCAACGTGAAGTTATGACACAGCTTCACTCCTTTCTTTAGTGAAAATGATCATGAAAACCCAGCTTAGCTGGCACTGGGAGTGGCAGTCTCCAATGCAAGCAAGATGTTTGTAATGAACAAAGAGTGGAGCAGGAAAAGGATGCTAAACATATATTTGAAACCTTTTTTTTTCAATTACATGTTTTCAGAAAAACTTGATTAACATTTGTAAATCCTCTGACCTGGGGAAGTGGGAAGAACAAAGTAATTACACAAATGAAAACTGAACATTTTCAGGGTTGGATTCTTTGCTAGTTTTAGGAAGTTGTTTGTCCCTGTTCAATAGCATAATGGTCAACAGAGCAAAATCTGTTCAGGATTAAAATTAGAGGGGTGAACTGTATCTACAACTTTAATTTTGAATTTCAAAATATTTTTCCCACCTCATTTTTTCCTTTCATCCAGTGGAGGAATACATCTAGTGCAGGTAGCTCATTTTGCAAGATGCAGATTGGGATGCAGATTGAGTTCTGGGTAGAAGCCCAAGACAAGAGGCCGTAAACTGCCAACTCTTTGGTTAACAAAGGGCACAAAGATGAGTGACACCAGCCAGATGAATGGATGCTGGGAGACAGAGCAGGAGCATAGGACTCATGAGGAAAAGCAAGACTTGCTCATGGCTTGGACTGTGAGGGGATAAAAGCCCAGGGGTTCCTTTTTTGGGAGTCCTCCTGGGAGTCACCAGCTTGGCCTGTTTCTGTGTTACTGCACTATGAATAAATTGCTGTATGGAATGAGGCATCTGAGTCTGTGCTATGGGAAACCAGGTGTCAAACCAGTAAGGAAACCTGGTCTGACTGTGTGAGTGAGGTGTGTAGGGAGCCAAGTGGGGCAACTGTCAGCTCACTGGAGCTGCTGCTGTGAAGGGGCTTCAGTCCCAGCAGCTAAAGTCTCTGGTACTGGGAGTGTGGCTGCCAGAGAGGCTTGTGTATGGTCAGACTGGGAAGTTTCCTTACCACAAAGAATTTTCAGATTCAAAAATCCCCAAATATATTGTGTCCTTAGATTTAATTTCACTTGTTTCCTAAGACCTACTTTTGTGGAAGAAGTAATATTATTACAGAACATATGACACTGTAATGGCAAAGTCCCATATCAGCACTTTCCTACTAGTCTCCACTCTCAAGATTTTTCTAAATCTAAAGAGAGAAAAGGTTTGCAGAAAGCACTTTGTTTGTCACCAGTTCAGGCTTTCATTCACATCAACACCAAGTATGTTGCATCACCTTGTAGATGAGCTGCATTACAAATTATAACTACATTGACACAGTTTGAAATGGATATAATCTCAGAGTGGCACAAACAGCACTCACACACACACACACACACACACACACACACGCACACGCAAAATATCTGTATAGCCACAGAAGTGACTAAAATATGTAGCACAGAGAATATTCTAATAAAACCTAAACTGTTCTATTAAACTATTCTATTAAAAAAAGCTTCAAGTACTGTCTTCGTAGTATTAGATACCTCACTGCAGCAAAAACACCCCATTATTCAGTGTGTCAAATATATTTTGCTCCTTCTTGTAAATGGATACTTTCATGGCAAGAGTTGCTAAACATGGACCTTAAAGATGGATTTTAACAAAAAATAATTTGAAAACTAAGTTTTGTGAAGAGGGGTTGATGTTTGGGGATTAGCCCAAGCATAAAATAGTGAGTAGTCTGTTGGAACTATTAACACTGATGGGTTTGTTTTTTCAGTGTGACTCTGTCTGTCCATTCAGCTTTAAATGACTGATGGCCCCGTGTCTGCAAGAGGCAGTTGAAAAACAGCCCGCGTTTGTGAAGACCTTGCTGATTTGCCTTGTGTGCTCATGAAGCGACGAAGCCCAGCAGGTGGCAATATAAGCATTTCTCGTGTTTTGAAATCCTTAAACACTTGTTATACAATAGCCTTGTTATGATTTAGTCTTTCATAGCTCTGACTTGCATGGAAAATAAGCCTCAACACTGAAGGTGATTTTATTCTCTAAAATAATGCAAATTCCACGTGTGAGCATCTGGCATTCTTTCCATCTCTTGATTCTTCTTGTGTCTTTTGGATTTATGAAGGACTATTGCATTCATCTCATGTTGAACAGTGTCTTGTAGCTGCTGAGAGCATATTACATTTAGAAACGCACTATTTTCTTTATTTCTGTAAGTTGACAGAGTGAGTTCTGATCAGAAATTTCTCCTGAAATGCAGTTCTAAGCAGGGTTTTACATATGAGTCACATGAAGTAACTATTCTCATCTGGTTCAGGTTTCAAAAGGTTTGCTCTATCTACAATTGATTGGCTCCCTTCAAAAGCTCAGTATGACTTCAAGGTCATGTCTTCTGGTAGCTAACTGATTGCCAGCTACTTTTGTACATGAGCATATACTGTTTAGAGAGGAGTGAAAATACTTGAGATCAGACTATAATGTTTAACTTCTAAACAGACTCAAACAAAGAGCTTTTGGAGAAAGGCATGTGTAGGTTACAAAGGATATATTCAAAGTAGGTGTTTCTAGCTGTAAACTACTTTCATAAAGTGTCCTGAATATCTGTACATGCTCACAGAAATATATCAAGTAAGTGAGTCTGGTGAACATCAGGTTTTCTTCTGAGCTTCTGGATATTGAAGTAACTGGAGACTCCCACGGGGTGAAATTAAGAACCAAAAGTGCTGGAGAGTCTCTAGGAACTCTGCACAGACTGCTAAGGGATCTGACAGACTCTAACAACTGTAATACTTTGCACTCCCACTGCACCTTCCATTTAGAGCTTTCCTAGTACTTTAAAACCAGCCATTAGTTAAGTCTTATAGCCTTTGCCAGGCAATGGTGATTAATGCCATTTTAAAGCTGGTGAATTGGTAGCTGAGTACAACATTGCAAATCAGTCCTGAAATTCAGCCTGATCTTCTGAACTACAGTAAGCAATCTAGAAGTTAAAATTAATCTTTAATATTGTAACCTAGTTCTAGGGTAAGTCAGATGCAGATAGACCAATGTGACTATGTAAAATCTTAGGCATTTTCTGTAACATTGAGGAGAAACAGGTCTTTGCAAATGCAGTCCCAAACAGGGATTATGGAGAATAGAGCTGGTTGCTTCTGCTCACACTCGCACAGTTGCTTGACAAATCTGCTGAGCAACTGCTTGATGACAGATCCTTTATTCCTCAGTTATCTGCTACTTCCACTCATGTCATGCATCTGGATTCAAAGATGACTGTACCACAGACCAACCATGTATGAATGTGCTGTCTCAGGCCCAGTCACAGTCCTAGTCACACATGGGATCCAGGAGATCACTTGGTGCCTTCTGACCAGGTTATGCCAGGGGAGGGCTTGTCATTTTCAGCTTCAGAGTTCTTCCCAGAGGCAGTACCAGGAACCTCAACCGGTTGCTTCTGCTGGCTGTGACAAGAGCTGAGGCCCTGTCAGTGAGAGAGATGAAGACTATCTCTTTTCTTCATCAGACTGTTTGACAGCCTCTCGTGGGAAGAGGCCACAGTTCTCCTGCCAGTACTGTGTCATGGTGCTACTTGTGGTCTGTGACTCCCTGCCCTTGGGGCCTAGCCTTCAGATGCAGATCCAAGTGAAAGCAAAACACCAGGACTCTGGCACACCATTGTCATCTGGGTTTGATGAAAACAACTCAGTGGTGAGGCCACCCATGAAGTGTTGGGCCCGGGCACCACTCTTTTCGCAGCTATTCAATGTTACATGGACACTCAGCTGGCTGGCAGGAGCCCTGTGCTAGTGAGGATGCAGCTCTGCCGACGTGTTTCAACCTGGGGAAAGAGAGGTGGGAGGTGGTTGGGAGAAGGACCACATTTGGGGGTTACTGGCTGGATCATGGGAACTGTCAGCAACTTCCAGCCCTTTTCCCCTTTACTCCTCCCTGCCGTATACCACACACAGGCTGCACGGAGGAGCTTGCTGGGTTAGTGCAGCTTCCCATGCCACTGCATTGCCACTTGGCTGCATCCAGCCCTGTGATGCACTCAGTGACACTGGTGATTTCCATTGTACGCAGGTCTCCCCAACAGCACTGACAGATGCTCACTGCCTGACACAGACGTGGCACTGGTCGCACTCATGGGAGATCGCACAGTGAGCAGTTGCAAGGGATTGGATGAACATGTCTAAGAGAGATTTGGATTCCAAAGTTTTGATAGATATTGAAGCATCACAAAATCCATTTTCTTAGGAAAAGGAACCTTGCTCAGGCATTGAAATAGCTTGCCCAGGGAGTCACCATCCCTAGGAGTGTTTAAGAGGTGTCTGGACCTGGTAATTGAATATATGGTTTAGGATTTGGGTGTTAGAGCAGAGTGACCGGTTAATGGTTGGACTTGGTGATCTTAAAGGTCTCCTCCAACCTTGATGATTCTATGATCCTAATGGGAAATACAAGTCATGCAGGATAGTGTCAATGTGGCTCAAATCTTTGGGTGCCCAACCTACATTTGTTTAAGAGCCTGGGTCTCTATTGGAAAAAAAGACATACTGGTAATGCAGGCAAGGAGGTGAGCCTTTTGGATTCTAGCATGTACTGATTTTATCTTCTTGCCTCATTCTTTGAGCCATTTCTGTTTCATCTCTTCTTTCCTCCCTCCTATTTTCATTTATTATCTATGTATCTGACCATGTCTGTTATCCTGCTTTAAGTTTCAGCAGAAACACTTTAAATGTTGCCAAATCTTGATGGGGAGAGTTTAATTATGTATGCTGTACCACAGACTTGGAATTTTTGTGGATCAAAAACTTAGTGGAATATCATATTTTTGAAAGAAAAAAGAAAAAAAAATATAAGGAAAGAAGAAAAAAGAGAATGAAGCCTGAACCTTGGTCTTGTTTACATTAGAGAATACAGTGAAATTATATTTGATTTCTGTGTCTGTAACTGAGATCAGACTTTGGCTGTAGCCATGTAGTCTGTCAAAGGCAGAAGACCACAGTCACCTTTGGGATAATGATTAATTATAACCACCAGGCTGTCTTTCCTGTGCAGGTGGTGCAATGTCATCTCATGTGTTTATTCTGCCCAAGTATCTGACTTACTAGGTCTACAGACTTCCTTGTCTTTATGAAGTGTTCTGTAAAGAAGAAGAAATTAATGGTCAAAATCAGCAATGAGCCACAGAGGTCATGTGTAGACTGGACCACTCACTGTAAGAGCTGAGGCTGGGCAGGATGCCTTGGTTATAAGGTTTCAGCTCATCTAATTACTATGAAGATATGGATTGGGGGAAGATGTTTGACACCTGCAAACATCTGCAGGTGCTCAGCACTGATTTAGGTAGGACCCAGTGTGAGTACTCACAAGTGTAAAAAGAAATTGGACTATTCCCCACACATG
>NW_008654318.1:10494-21806 GCF_000695815.1 Acanthisitta chloris | reverse complement strand
AGCATTTACAGAATCCTCCTGACCTTGAATTCACCTCATCCTTTTTCAGTACATAAACTACTGTAAATATCAGATGTGACATACTGCAGTTTGATGCAAGCCAGTACAAAATTGCATGTGTTCATTTAAAGAATTACATTCTCTTTTAGCAACTGGATAGAATCAAAGATGACCCCATTTCCACTGTTTCTTGCATGCACCAGATATTTGCTTCTACAAGTTCAGTTGCTACTAGAAACAGCATATTTTATGCAGTATTAACAAAAAGAAGAAAATGTTTGTATTATAGTGAAACATAGAGATGGTCCATTTTTATCCTATTAATGCAATTCACCTCAATACCTACAGGAAACCTTAAGCTGAAAATTATTTTAAAGCATGGTGAGAGCTACATTTAAAGGTAAAAAGCAGCCTTCTTAATTTCTGCTCCATCTCCTCACTGAAGAGAGGAATAAAAGATGTGGTGTATTAGAAGACAGGCAAGGCCAGTGAAGTCACCACAGAACCTGCTTGTAAGACTGTAGATGCAGACTTCTAAAAATGTTGACCACATACAGTGAGAACCCCTGAACGTGGCTTTGGAGAAGAAGATGCTAGATACTGGATGATTATCTAGATAGAAGAAATAACTGCTAGATAGTGCATTAGTAGTAACTCTCAACAGTCCTCCTGTATTCCCTTCGTCTGGCAGTATCTCATGATGCCAGGAAGAGCAGCTGCAGCTGTTGGAGGCAGGCACATATTAACCAAGTACACTTCTGAGACCTGTCCCCAGTTTTCAACAGGCAGAATGGTCGGTCTCTGCCTCCTCCAGGGAGGATGACCTTTCTCTTACTCACCAGGTGTACAAAGAAGTAACCCCCTTCTTTATATGTCGTATCAACCTTGCTCAGGTGCTAAAACCAGTATTTCAGTTTCAGCTGGTTTTTCTTCTCACTACACACATCAGTCAGGCTCCCTCTCCAACAGTCAGACACTCTCCATGTGCTTTTGTGGTGACCCAGCAGTGGAACAGAGCCTTCAGGTCAGATTTCTGACTGGAGACAAAAGAAAGGACTATGAAATTTGAATGTGATTCCAAAAAAGAACTCATAAATATTTTAAAATAAAAGGTGCCTTTTCCTCCACAAGAACGCTGACTATACGTGACCTAAACAGTAAAAAATACATTTGACAAAAAACCTTATGCTATAATGTGGGGATGAATACTTCTAACTCCATCATAAGAGTTCCTGAAGAAAGAACATGTCCACAAATACAGTGCACAATGTCAGGGTCTTACAAGTGATAACCAGTTAAATATTTTGGAAGGGATCAACTGAGAAGGAGACCAGATATTAAGGACACTGAATTACCAGTTAGCTTTTGCCAAACACTTGCCTTTCATCTTTGTCCATATCACAAGCTCTGAATTCCAGTCTCTGTATCTGTAAAATGTTCTAAGAATAGTATTACTTAACAAAGTGCAGGTACTATGCATCACTACTGTAATTAATATCTGTTGGGTATAAGGAAAACTTAGTATGAAATACTTTTTGAAGTTCACAAAAGTATTATTTTCTCTTCACTATCTCATGCCTGAGAAATATTTTCAATTTACAATTATAGAATGTTTTTCCTAAAATGTTTTTATTAATCAATTGCTACTAAAAGACAGTAAATATCTAAGGAAATAATCACCCAACTTCCAGACTTAATAGATGTACCCCTGTAAACAAGCCAATATCCAAGAGTAGTGCACCTCTGTGTGCTTGTTTAGGTGTTTTTATTAGGCAAAGAACAGGAAGAAGCAAAGATTACTTCAGAAATTAACTAAGGAGATGAAATGATGAAATACATATGGTAGGGCTTCTTTTTTTTTGTTTCAGCATCCCTAAGGTTGTTTATCATATAGTTAATTTACTACATTTTCACAAAGTATGAAATGCCCTCGCAATTATAGGTGCAACACAAATGTGCCATTGTTTAGAACTTGATACATACTATCAGGAAATACCACAAGGATGGATTTTGTCAAAAAACAAGGAGTGGGCGAACCTGGCAAGTTGAAAGGTATCAGTAGCCAAAAGATTATCATTCCCTGATGGATTAATTCTTACAATAACAGGTCCATTTTATTTTTGCTCAGTTGGAAAATGTCATTGCTGGAAAGGGATACTGTTGTTTAAAAACAAGGACAAAATCTCTGTGATAAGCAGTAAAAGACTGTTGATGTTTGGAGCACTCCAGGAGGGTCCGATCTCAGCTCTGTCACCAGTGTGCCATGTAACTTTCCAGAGATGTAGTGCTTCTGTTTCCCAATGGGATACTGCTACGTAGCCTTCCCAGTCATGTTATTTCACTATCTCAGGCATGTACTTTAATGAGTACGTACTCATACTGCAGAAGTTCAGTTTATAGTGCTGCTGTTCTTAGTCACAAAGCATAACAAACTGCAGTCCAATTCCAGTGCCACTGAAGTGACCTTTTTCATTCTTTAGGGCCTTGGGTTTTATATTTCTATCTGTTGTGTCTTTGTCTAAATTTGTAGCAAAAAACCCCCCTCTAAAGCTAAAATCCTAACCCTGAAAGCCAATTAAAAAAATTTCCATTGATTTTGTTGCAACCAAAATATTCTGGGGCATTTACCTGAAACAGTTCTTTAATACTTGAACTGTATTAATTGATTACCCTGTGAATGCTAAAAGAATATTCTGTGTTTCTAGCAGGGAAGTAGCCATTATTTTCTTCTGTGGCATGGAGTTGCAAAACAGTCTTGTCTTATTACACAAAAAAAGTTATGATGTGTTAGAAATAAATGCTTAAGTGAAGCAACTCTAGATTTGCAAAACAATACCCACAATCTGGGTGTTTTTGAAAGCTCAGATGCTGCTTTTTCCTGTAGATGAAAATTTTCTTGCCATATAATTTCAACCAGTCTTTTAAAATTTGCTGTTGTTATCTTACCGCTAAAACACAATTTATTTAGATTGATGGATGGCTTGATATAAAATTTTTTGCCAAAGTGAATACTTTGTTCCTTTAAGCCACAAATTCACACCTTAGCAGCATCAATTCACCTATAGATTCCAAATCAAATTTCATGCCTTTTTCTTTGTTATAAAATGATGAGTTACATTAATTATTCTCTGGCATTTTATACAGAAGATTTTTCAGTACCTTTGATCAATCTTCATTTCTTCTCTTTATTGCCTAATGCATTTCATGTACACTGTTTTTCTCTCCTTCATGGCAGAGGAAGAAAACAACTGATGATGATGCACACTTATAATCCCTAAAGCGCTTTGAAATAAAACACAAACAAAAGAGTCACTGCTATGTGAAATAAATGTAAAATACTGATCTGTATAAAAATGGTTTTGTGGCACAATAAGAAGCATCCAAAAGAACATTTTTAAAAGGCAAAACAAGAAATGAATTGGTGAAAGATTATCTTATAATTCTCCCAATGCATCAGTGCTCTGTATAACTCATGTCAGCCTTTAAAAGGCAGTTCTGATTTAATCCTTTTTATTAGGTTTTTTTATACTCCTAATTTACCAGTGCATATAGGAACTGCATTCATTACAGGCTTGGAATAGAATAAGACTTGTTTTCCTTTTATGCTTATACAGTGTTTATGCTGTCTTGGAATGTTTCTCCAAAGCAAACTGGTTTCCAAAGGATAATGGCATTTGGCTCTTCCCTCAGTGAAGTGGGCAAACTAAACACCACCATTCTTCAAGGAAGTAGCATCAACAAAAATAAAAATATAAACATTATGTGGAAAGTACCCGATTTCACTGTTCAGCCACCCTGACAAAATGTTCCTTCTGATTTGAATTTATGACCACTGAGACCTGAATTCTGCAGCATTCTGCATGTGTTTGAACACCAGCCCACAAGCAAACATCAGCACAGCAGAAGTCATAACAACCATTTTCTTTATATGAGTATTGTCCACCTACATTAGTCTGTCACATTTGAAACACTCCATTTACAGTACATAAATAAAAGGTTTTGTAATTGTGAATAATGTCTGCATGTTGAAAACTTTCAATAATAATGATATGGAAAATAATTCACAAAAATAAATTAAGCTGGTTTTTATCTGCATTTTGAAACCATTTCCTAGATAAGAATTTATATTATTGCCATGACCCTCATTTAAGCTACAAGACATACAGTCATCTTTACCTCAGCTTGTGTCTTTCTCTTGAATGGCAATGCCATTTTGTGTGAACAGAATCATACTTACTATATGAGACAGTAAAACCTGTCCTGCAGCTTCTTTGTGTCAAAGTACTGACACAAAATAGCTCTAAAGCTGCTATAGCTTATTACAGAAGCCTAAACTCTAATAGTTCAGAATGGCAAGACTTGATATCATCACAGTCTGAATGGACCTAAAATAAATACACCAAAAAAACCCCCACCAAACATATTTAGAGTTTTCTTGGGGGAAAAAAACCAATAAACCAGACAAAACACAAACCAAAAAACCAAAACCAAACAACAAACAAACCAACACAAAAAAGCGTCTTCATACTTGGTGTTTAATATTTTAGAGTGTATTTTGTGGTTACAACCAAACCAAATCAAAACCCACAGTCAACAGAAACAATGTACTTTCATTTTAGAGTACTTTTTAAAAATAATAAAACAGAAAAAGATATGACAGGCTGGCTGGCTGACAGCATCCCTCTTTCATGGCAGCTCAGTTATAAGAAAATGCACCAAGACTTGACAGCTCCAGATTCAGTCACATGGTCTGCCTGTGGGGATGGAAACTGATTCCTTTAGTGTATCCCAGCCACCATGCAATCCAATACTTGGAAAGGCTGGAAAAGGGTTTGTGAACAGTCTTATTTTAAATACTTCCACGTCATAAAAAGCACAAAATAGTTGTTGGAAGACAAAAGTTCTTCCTCCCAAGAGAATGTCAAAGGCATTCATCAATGCAAAGAGCATCTGCATCCTCCTTTGCAAAGGAACCATTTCATACAACATGAATGATCTCTCTTAGGAGCAGAGGAATTCTCTTGGTTGTCTAATTCTTTCTGAAGTGGCCCCAAATTCAAATCTGTTTGCTGCCTGGATAGTGTCAAGATGAACTTGTCAATCGTTTCAGGATGAGCTATATCATATTGGAGGGAAAAGGATGGTACTACTCACATAGTGCCACACCATTTAATTGTGACACTGCAATCCCTGATGAAATCCCCAGAATTTGGCCTACTAACCAGTAACATCAGCAGGATACTGGAAAGGCAAAACAAACTGTGGAAATGGGGAGTGAACAAAGGATAGAAAAATACTTTGCTTTTTGTTTTTAAATCTAATTTTGCATGACCTCAGACACAGTTGAAAATAATTGAAATTCCTTTATTAAATATGCAGTGAATAGATAAAGTGGATGTTTTAAATGTCCAGGTCTATCTTTTCCTTCATGTCCTGAGTTCAGGGCTTCAGTGAGTTCTAAGAGCCAGAACATCAGCTTTTTTGTCTTAACTCAAAGGAAACTACCTAAGACTTTGATTAAGCCCTGCCTGCCAGCCAGCAGAGCCCATGTGTATGTCCAGCTGGGAGGTTGTCTCACAGGATGACTGGGGGGCAGCTGCAGTCCCCCAGATAGGCACAGAGCTCGGCACAGTACAGAGCTTTCCGGCCAGGGAGCAGCCAGAGTGTCAGAAAGAGCTGCACTGAGGATCCTGAACCCTCAATAACCTGGTGGGCACAATGAGTATCTTCCACCCTTCCCTCCCCACCAGCAACAGCAGCATACCAGAGAAGCCAGAACAAGCCTTCCTTGTGGCCTCCCATACTTGGTTTTAGGAGGTAAGGGGTCTCAGGGCAAAGGACTCAGTGTACCAACAGGAATTTGTTGCTGTTGTTGCATGCTTCCCATACAATCTATCTGATACATCTGACAACTGATGCATGTTTTTCTTATTTTTGAACAGTTAAAAAAAACTCAACTCTTATTGTCGTTGTACAACTTCCAAAATCTAAAAAGATCAATTATATCCATAGGAAGCCAAGTCCCTGCTATTGACACGCTATCATGCCTGCAGCTTCTTTGGATCTGATACGTTTGGATCTGATACTTTTGGATCTGATACATCTGTGGAGCCACTAGCAGTGAGTGCCTTTTATGAGACATTACCTCTGATATTATTATCAGACTCTCCAGACATAATATCATGAAAGTGCTGTCAGGGTGGTGCTGTGATACAGTATGCCACTGAATTTTTCCATCATGTACTGAAACTGTGACAAGAAATAGCTTAGTACGGGTGGTATGTGAGTGCATGCAGCTTGTGTGCTGGGGGAGTTTGTTTAAAGTAGTGAAAAGCATAATTTTGTACTAAGAACTAAGGGACTTAGTCTGCATTTCTATTGTTGGCAATGGCAGCTTCTTTTATCCAAAGAGATTAAAACATGTTTTTAAGTGCCTGTAAAGCCCTGGAATGTGTGGTTTACAGCAGTATTAAGAACTGACCTATAATTACAAATAGACGTGGCCCTAGTAATTTATTTAGTAAGCTTCTGAAATGCTGACTGTTTCATTCCTTCTTATAGACTGAATTTAAGTTGTACAAAAACAGGGAAAGCAGGAGGTCATGGCTTCCCCTTACCTCCCCTTTCCCCGGGAACTCAAAAAAAGCGTGTTCTTTCTGGATGTGGTCTGGATCTGGTCTGGATCTGACTGTTTCCTTTCCTTCAGAATCCATGGTTCCCTGGCTCTGTCTAACCCAGGCTAATGCTGGTGAGTTGATTTTCATGTGACATTACAGACAGGGGTTGTCCACTTTATAACAATGGTCTCTGCAGACGAAGTGGAGGTCAATGAGAAAACTTCACAGTGATTTGGAATAGCTTATAGACACCACCTTGCTGTACAAGCCCCCTTGTAGAGAGCCTTGCCACCTTTGCAAGTGTCAAAGAAGTCCAAACGCTGATTGCTTTCCCTGTGCCATATGAAAATACTATGGCAGAGACCAGTCAGCAGAGAATGAAGGCCTTTGTCTTTACAGTTCATTTGATGTATTTGCTCAGTCACTCATGTAAGACTGCAATGTACACATCATCTATGACCAAAGAACTAGCTCTCAAAACATGGTTTAAAGAGTAAAACTGGGAATTCTGTCTTATATGGATGAATTGGTGACTGATTTTGTGACTATTGTCGTAAGATTTATGAATCAGTTCTTCAGGGTTTTTTTATGTAATCAAATTGTCAGTGGTGTATCAAACATTAGGAAGTGAAATCCAATGTTAATTTAATCTCATATGTTGACCCATTTATTTTGGCAGTGACACAGTCAGAACTGGAATATCTGAAATTAAGTACTATGGCTACAGGAGAACACTAAGCTGGCACTTCAGCCCTGTGTCAAGAAAGCATAATTTGAGAATTTCAAGTTCAAGAGTAGAATCAGAATTCATAATGTTGGTCTTAAATATTGAAAGAGATGATTTCATGATTGACATTATAGAAAGAGGTAGGTGCTGGATCAGTTGCTGTTATGCTTTTCCATCACTTCCTTCACTGTGGTACTCATAATTCATGAAATTACATTAGTTGAAACTCTGACTCCTTCAAAATAATTTTTCTTTAAACATGAGAATTTGTCTTTACCAAATATTATGACAGGAAATATGGTAGTTAAACTCCGTGATCTATTTTAATTAGTGTTTACTGTAAGGCTATGGTGTTATAATGTGGTGTGCTAAAAGTAGCAGCTGGAAATGGAAGACGCTCTTAATGCTTACTAGAAAGAAAGCTAGCTGTGTGTCTTCTTATACAGGTGCAAACCCCACTGCTTGTGCCCCAACACAGGCAGACAGTGATGGGTCTGTTCCTATCTGGAAGTGATTTTAGTGGATAGTCGAATGCTGTAACTAATTCAGTGGGGCCCGCTGAGAGTTTTGCTGAAAGGAAAATATGCTACCTCAGGCCCACTGCAATGCTAAGGCATCATACCTTTAGCCATCTTCTTGCAGTCTCTCATACAGTCATGCTCTAAAACTCAGAAATTTAGTCCTAATTTTCCCATTCCTTTGGTATTTTTCATTTTAAGAAATTCCAACTAATTCCATCATAGATTTATCCATATACAGTTTCTAACAGGAGATTAACAGCAACAAAAAGGAGCTCAATTTGATGGTTATTTATAATAATGGAGAGTGTCCAGCAGAAGCAGAAGACAAACTTCATAACCTTTTTTTCACGGATATAAAGGAGATAGCATGACAATCCTTAGAGAAAAAATTCACATTAAATTTGCAGTTGTAAACGGGATATAACACGAGAGATTTAACTTACAAAGAAAACATTGTCAAAGACTCTATAAGAGAAAAGCTTTCTATTTTGAAATATAGAAGAGCTTTACTCATTCCAGGTACAGGCATTAAGCAAAGCTGGATGACAGGAAAAGAGAATAAATCTCCATGCCTTGATCTAGACTTCTTCCTCATGCCAAAGGCTAGTACACAAGATATTTTTATCTCCACACTGTCCAACCTTGGTTTGAGTTCTTCTATAATATATTACTTATTTGGAATCTTTTCCTTCATTTTGCTGCCCATTTTGCCTCTGTACTGCTTACTGTGTATGGTTACCCCTTCAGTCTTCTCTACTGTGCACAGAGACCCTTCTGTAGTCTGTAATAATCTGTTTGTGATTGCATACTCATGGAACTTGCTTTGAATCAAATTTCACTGAGACTATAGTGAAAGATACAATGAGTAACCTTTAGGATGCTGCTGGATATTTTACACTTTCAGAAAAGGTGAAGGCAAAGAACAGGTGAATTTTCCACCATGGTATTTTTGTTTTCCAGAGGCACAGCCATTTGCTGTGGTTGCTATAGCTGACCACAAAGCATGTAATTTTTCTGTGCTTGCAACCCCTCAATACACTCAATCAGTGTGTGTATCAATGTTTCAGGAGGGGAGCTGGGGGAGGAAGCAGTTGTGTTCCTTTTGCTTTTTCTGGTCACCCCCAGTAACAACATGTCCAATGCACTCAACCATTAGGGTCTTCAAATATTTCAGCTTATCTTAGAGTACAAGTACTTGTATTTGCTCTTCTTATGTAAAAGCAAAACCCATTGCAATAAAAGAAAAGATTGCTCTGATGTTCTGTCCTTTATTTGCCACAGAATTTTCTTTTTAAAGGAAATGAATGTACTTGCATGCTCAAACATAAGATGATAGACCTAACTCCTGTCCTACTTTTCAGACTGCTAGTCTCCTTAAGTGAAAATCTGACATGATAAACTTTTCATGAATTAGACTTCAAGGATTATAACTGAGAAAAACACTGACTTATAAAGGTGCTCTTTCATGCATAAGGAGAAAGGTTTATCCAGCTTGATCCTGTTACAGCCTCTCTTTGCACAGCTAATACTATTACCATGGCAGGGCTCCCTAATACTTCTGTAGCTAAAAATCAGTCAGCATTTCTACACCACTCATCTCTTTGAACAGCACCTACCTATTCTTTTATTTATCTCAAATTTCATAAAGATATACCTTTTAAACATTTTACTTTGGCTAAACAAGACACATAGGTATTTATACCTGTAGTTGTGTGGGATTGCATGCTGCTCTACATACATTGAAAATGCACAACAACATCAAAAATCTGTGAACAAAAAAAATACAGAGGTGATGAACTTATTCCTTGGTTTTAATAATGACAGCTCAATGGAATAAATAAGTATCTATTCCCATCATCTGCAGTTTTTTGTCTTACCACATAATGAGCTCCCTAAATCTAAAAAAATTAAATGAGAGCCTAGGCTTATTCCACCCTGAAATAAAGCATTGCTTTTAAGACTCTCTGCATAGTATAATTGAGGGATCTGATACTACAGGACTAACCTGCAAGCTAACTCCATTCCTACAAAACTGAACACATCTTTTTAATTTAAACAGTGGCAACAGTTCAATTTCAGAAGTACAGAATTATATCAGATAAAAGATTTCCTATTTTAGCAGTTTTTGCACTCTCTGAATCCCTTAAAAAGAGATGAACTTTATGCGTCAGTCTTACAGGATATGAAAAAAGCAAACATAGGTTAAGTAGCAAATGAGTTGGCTTTTGTGATACAGAAACACAGCATCTTTCAAGTAAAATCTTGACCCCAGTGAAGCTAGCGGAAATTTTGTCTTTTTCTTTGCACCAGAACCAGAATTACACTCTTGCAACACTTCAACAAACTACTTTGAATCCTGTACATATTTTGTTAAAAAAAAAAAAAAAGATAAAGTAAGAAAGAGAGAAGCATACTGAAAAGGATTGGTTTAACTTAGTTGATCCACTTCTCTTCATCATGGATTCAGTGACAGTGTGCAGTTTATTCTGAAGAGAAATGTCAAAATAACACAGCAAAACAATAATTAGCAATATAAAATTACTAGTAGGTAGTCCTTGATAGGTTGAATTGGCCCCATATACTCTTGAAGTCCACAAAAAAAGAAGTCTCCCATTATCTTAAAGCATGAAAATATTCCAAAATGGTGAACTGCAGCTAGCAGATGAACTGAACTCAAAAAAACTTTACATTACTTTTGCATACTAACTTTTTCCTTGAAATCTTAAAAATAGTGAAATTTCTGTAGCTAACCATAACTTTGACCTTAAACCTTCATCCATTTATCTAGGAGGATAGTTTTTCAGTGGATCACAATGTTCATAATATATGTAATACCTTTTGTATTCCTGACTACTTATGTGGGAAACCTAGTTTGACTCTAACTTGGACATGGACAGTGCTTTCCACTGGACATGAGTATCTAACCATATGATGAATTTCCTTTGTCTGTTGTTAATGGAATAGGTGAAGCAGCTTAGAAATTAATTCCACTGAATAAAATTAATTCAAGATACAGTCTGTGCTTCCCTAGCACATTTAACCTAAGCCATTCTGCAAACAGAATGAAGCAGATATTCAACTAAGTGGCATGAATACATTGTCATTTCTTGCCATAGAGTCATGATGCTGACCATGAGGGAAAATGCAGGATAGACATGGAGTGAAAGTATGAAAATGCAAGAGTCCACTATTTTTATATCAAAATGCAAGGAGCTAAAGTAGGAGGGGTAGATACAAGATGAGTGATGAATAGATCATGTCTACCCCAGGGAAATAAGCTGTGGCAAGGAAATTTTGCTTCATTTGAACAACTACCTGTGTAGTTGTGTTCAGGATTTTGGATCAGATGAGGTTATTTTATTTGTTTGCTTTTTCCTAATAATACTCTTATTGAGGTTTTTTTCCTAGTTGTTTATCCATGATTAGTGTTACATACAATGATGTGAA
>NW_008654318.1:0-10352 GCF_000695815.1 Acanthisitta chloris | reverse complement strand
GATTACTTCAACCGCATGAAATCTTTTACTATTCCCTTTAAGTCAATAATGCACTGAGAAACCATCTAGCAGTGCAGGGACATGTGCTATTTCCATGCAGTGTCAGAGCAGATGATTAGCAATGATCTGACACTGGGAACCATTTTGGATTTTCATGTAGAGACACAAACAAAAAAATGCATGCAAGAATTCTTCTACCTTGTAAATGTCAGTTGGGCACCTGCATGGGCACTATTCCTATTTATTGCCAACAAAACCACACCCTGTGTCCTGGAGTGCATCAGGCACAGCATTGCCAGAGGGTCAAGAGAGTTGATTATTATCCTGCTTGACTCTGCACTGGTGCAGCCTCACCTCAAGTCCTGTGTGCAGTTTTGGGCACCACAGTCTAAAAAGGATTTAAAGCTATTAGACAGTGTCCAAATGAGGGCTACAAATATAGCAAAGGGCCTAGAGAGGAAGTCATACCAAGAGCAGCTGAGGGCACTTAGCTTGTTCAGCCTGGAGTAAAGGAAACTGAGGGGAGACTACAGCTTCCTCACGAGGGGAAGGCGAGGAGCAAGCACCAATCTCTTCTCTCTGGTGACCAGTGACAGAACCCAAGGGAATGGCATAGGAAAAGATTTGTCACCCAGAGGGTAGCTCCCCAGGGAAGTAGGCACAGTCACAAGCCTGCCAGAGTTCATTAAGTGTTTGGACAATGCTCTGAGGAACAAGGTGTGATTCTTGGTGTCCTGTGCAGGGCCAGGAGTTGGACACAATGATCCTTATGGATCCCTTTCAATTCAGGATATTCTATGATTCTATTAATACATTTTATAATTACTTCATGTGATCTGAAATTCCTTGAAGCCATTTCTATTGCAGCTAACACCATTCTGACCTATTTCCTCTCTCAATCTGCTGACTACGCCCAATGTTGTTACATGCCTTAATCAAATTCTCACTCACACTGAACCCAGTAAAATCCTCTTCTTGAATGTTTCCTATTGTTCTAATTTTGCCTTCCATTTCTTGCTTTCTGGATTATCTCCACTTTCATGTTTCAACCTATTTTTTGAAAAAAATTTTCATAACAGAGTGACTATAGTCAGCCTGCAATCTTGACAGGTGCTGAGACTGCAAATTCTACTGCTTTTCTTAAATTGAGTGGCTTCAAAGGGAGATGCAGAAATCTGGCACCCATCAATGTCAGATCACAGTTACTCTTGTTTTGTCTATTTTATCCTTAAAATTCACAAATCCTTCTTAGCTAAGTCACAGTTCCCTCCATGATCTCCAGTGGTCGAAATTTCACTTACATTTTACTTTTGCTGTTATCATCTTTAGGTGAAAGAACTGATCTCAGACTCTTATGTCAAGTTCTAAACTTGGCCTTTTCATGCTTCACCATTACTAGATACCCAAAAAGCAATTGCTAGTAAAAACACCTTGGGTTTTGTGGTTGGCCAGGAGATGCCTAAAGAGGCAGATGGAGATCTGGCTGGGATGACCCATCAACCTATGAGCCTTCAGGCTTCATTACTGCACTGTACCATACCTGGCCCAGAATAACCTCCCAGAGGGTGATGGATGTGACCTATGGATGTGTACAGCCTACTGCTGTACGGATTCTGATAGTACAGATACAGCATCTGACTCCATGGGTTTCTGGGTTAAACTCCAAATTCTTGATGCAAATACTCTGAGGCATTCAATTTGGGCTTGGCAATCGCACAAAGGAGTGTGGGAGCAGGAGGGCTGAATAGCTTGTTCCTCATGTCAATCCAATGCCAGCTCCCAAACCATTTTAAGTGACCAAGAGGCATTTCTAAAGTACACCAGCTGATAGCAGTTCCAGAACAATCTGCCAGGGTACTATATGCCAGTACAGGCACGCCTGGATTATACAGCTTCCAGTTCTTGCACTGGGAGGACACATTGTATTTAAGGAACTGGCTAGATGCTAATATAAGACTTCCTAGGAAATTAGAAAATTCTGTTCTGGTAAGTGACAAGTTTCAAGGCACTTGGTAATCCTCTCATATGGCTAAGAGAAGATATAATTTCACATCTTAATTTTCCAAGCTCTCAACAGGCTAAGCATTCTGGAGTTTTTCGCATGCAGGCATGCCACTATAACAACAAATATCTAGAACTATGGAACCTTGGCACTAAATGCAGAGGCCAGTACTTCCACGGTGGCCCACGAGTGGGGAACACACACCCAAGAGAGATTCAAATAAATCTGTGTTCTTCTGGGGAAAAAAAATTGGAACTTGTTTCTTTGCAATTTCAAATAATAATAATATACCAAGGGAAAAGACAGAACAGAAAGACGAAGGGAAACAGAGACAGCTGGAGAAAACAGAAGAACAACTCTAGTATAGTGCACAATACTAGGAGGAAAAATACAAAGAAAATAGGAATACTACATAAGATGTATTGTCATTAGCTACTATTATCCTCCTTATTGACATGTTGGAAGGAAGAAAAAGGTTGGAAACTCCATGGGTGTAAATCAACATTGTTCTTCTTTGGTTTGAAAAAATTATGTCAATTTTGAATAGTTATTATTTGGCTCATATTGCTTTTTAGGAGGTTTTGGGGGTGGGGTTTTGTTTTGCTTTGTTTCATTTTGTTTGTCTGGGTTGGGGGTTTTTTGTTTGTTTGTTTTTTATTGGGGTTTTTTTGGTCTTGTTTTTGTAAATCACAGCAATGATCACGGACTGAGGATGGATAGATTGGCAATATGAGCTGTGAATCTCATGGGACATGACTGCTGGTTTGAGTTTTATAAGTCTTTTGAACGCTTAATACAATACTATTTGAATAGCTAACAAAGTTTTCTTTGGCAGAAACCCTATTTGGTATCAGAACAACTAAATGATGACTTCAAATGATAACTACCAAATTGTGTTATTGCTGATTCATAAATGCATGTTTGAGTGCTGGGAGAGGGAAAAAACTAGATTCTGTGTCATTGACCATGTCAGAAGAACTACTATTCCAAGTTCAGAGGGTATTCTGAGTTCAGAGGGAGTTAGTTTAGACTTCAGTTCAGCTTTTGTTTTCAAAATGTGCCTTCTTCCTCATGGAGAACAACATGTTTCTTAATTAGGTTTTGGTCTATTTTACCCACAGTCCTCATCTGCTTGTCAAGGATATTTACAAAGAGTACCACAGCCTAATATGCCTTTACAATTGTGATTCTTTTATGAATTATTTATTGCAGACAAATAGGAGTACATATTATTTCGTAGCAACGGCAGAGTTGTTAAAAAAATATAGAACATAAATAGTTTCTTCCTTAGTTCACAGTACTTTAAATAGCTATGTGCAAGACATCAAAGATGGCAAAGAGATAGATAATTACAACAGTGAAAGAAAACAACAGTGAAATACAGCATAGCAGTGCCAAAGGAAAATGCTGTCTGAAATAGTCTTGTTTCTGCTGCCTCTGTACATGGGTAAGAAAAGCAGGCTTTCCAGTGATTCTGCCCCTCTACTCTGCTCTGGTGACACCCCACCTGGGGTAGTGCATCCAGCTCTGGGGTTCCCAGCACAGGAAGGACATCAACCTGCTGGAGTGAATCCACAGGAGGGCCATCAAGTTGATTAGAGGGATGCAGCACCTTTCCTGTGAGGAAGGGCTGAGAACTGTTCTTGTTCAGCCTGGAAAAGAGAAGGCTTCTGGGTGAGTTAATTGTAAACTTGTACAATTGTT
Organism: Acanthisitta chloris; assembly: GCF_000695815.1. Classification (NCBI taxonomy): domain Eukaryota; kingdom Metazoa; phylum Chordata; class Aves; order Passeriformes; family Acanthisittidae; genus Acanthisitta; species Acanthisitta chloris. The sequence continues at coordinate 6,646 of NW_008654318.1, read as the reverse complement.
AATTGTATTTAGTGCATCCAGCTCTGGGGTTCCCAGCACAGGAAGGACATCAACCTGCTGGAGTGAATCCACAGGAGGGCCATCAAGTTGATTAGAGGGATGCAGCACCTTTCCTGTGAGGAAGGGCTGAGAACTGTTCTTGTTCAGCCTGGAAAAGAGAAGGCTTCTGGGTGAGTTAATTGTAAACTTGTACAATTGTTAATTGTATTCAAAAGGAGCCTACAAGAAAGATGGAGAGAGGCTGTTTACAAGTGAGTGACAGGACAGGACAAGGGGGAATGAGACTGAGAGTAGATTTAGACTAGATCTTAGGAAGAAATTCTTAACCGTGTGGGGTCGTGAGACACTGAAACAGGTTGCCCAGAGAACCTGTGGATGAAAATTTCCCATCCCTGAAAGTGTTCAAGGCCAGGCTGTACGGGGCTCTGAGCAACCTGGTCTAGTGGAAGGTGTCTCTTCTCATGGCAGGGGAGTTGGAACTAGACAATCTTTATGGTGCCTTCCAACCCAGGTTATTCTGTAATTCTATGATTCTATAGAAATCAGTCTGAAACTTGATTTCTTAACCTGAAAGAGGTCAGGTTAAGTCATCTTGAAGACTCACAAAACAATTCCCTTTTGCCACTAGAAATGTATAATACCACATAAAATCTTTAATTCTAAATGTTAATGCTGGTGAATGAAAGCACAATAACCCTGTGTTTGTCATTGTTCACAGAACTATTTCAGGTCTTACACAGGCAGGTGTTTTAGCAAGCTCTGGTAAACAGAAATTTTCTAAATAAGGAATCGAGTGAATTTTTTGCTTAATGTGAACGTTAATGTTCAGAAACATCTTGTCAGTCACTGTGGAGGAGAAAACCCTCAAAATATGATAACAAAAATGAGACTCCCTTTTCTCTGGTGCTACAGGCAAACTGGCTTGTTGCCCAGGACAAAGCAGCACCTTTAGTGAACATGGCTATAGTCTCCTGCTGACACTCACCCGCAAAATGCCTGTACTCAACTTCTATGCAACTGTCACATTCATTTGCTATGATCTGTCTCCATATATTGAAACTCTGTTATTATTTTCACCCAAAATAGTTCTTTGATCATCCCAATCTCTCTTTTGAGAGGTTGTTTAAGAAGGCAGCACAATGAGAGTGGTCTGTAACAGTGTGGTGTGGCCATTGCTAGCAACCTTACTTTTATAAGCAAAGCAGACCAGACCACGTTGTTGAGCTCATCCAGCAAATGATCCCTGTCTTCTAAGTGATTCACAGAGAATTAAGAGGGGTAAAAAACTGGTGTTTACTTCCGAGGAATAATTGCAGGGCTAGTTTTAGCTATCATTGTGTCAAGTTCTTTTCATATAGATAGATACGTAGATAGATGTGTGTCTCTGTGCAAGTGCCTGTCTACAAGTGTTGTCTAAGATCTAGTAAGACAAGAAAACAGTAAACAGCCACCTCTCTAACTGATTCAAAACACTTTGTCTTGTCTCTGTGGCCCCCAAGTTACCTCCACTGAAAATTATTGCAGAAATCATTTCAGCAGAGAAGCACCAGGCCCCAATATAGGACATTTGGTCAACTCCCAAAGTTGAAGCTTTTCTGCCCTAACATTTTAATGGGAATTTCCCTTCCTTTTAGGCCTTTATTATGCAATCAGTGAGTGTACAGCCATTCCTCTAGACTGTGGGGTTTTTTCATATCATTATTTTAGCAGTTACTTGAAGATTGTTTGAAATGTCTTGCTTTGACCTAATTCAGGAAATGGAGCCTTCTGCCAAGGGATTGAGAGTAAGCATGGATTTAAGCTTTCTCAAAATAATGTTGTTAAGGGGGCATCTTCAAAACAGTCAAATTAAAATTGGTGTACTAGTTATAGCTGTAAATTTTTTATTAATTCACAGGGTTGCCGTGACTGGAATTTGCTTCTAGCTCTCACAATAAGTTTATGGTGGTACAGATTTCGCTTAAGGCTCAAGTGAAATATAATACTTGGTCTTAATCCAATTTAATGCGTTGCCCAGTCAGGATTTCCTCTAATGACTCATTCATACCCTTAATGAATTGAAAATTGACATTGAACTTATACTCCAAGGCTTCTGAATTTTTACCTTATCTCTGAATTGGCTCCATACAACATCTTTATATTCCAATCACACAAAAACTACCCAAGTCTTCCTTTTCCCCTTGTTTTTCTTGTCTAATGTGGTCACACTAGAAAATGCAGGTCACATATACAGGATGAGAAAAAAGTGGAGTGTAATTCTGGACAGTCAACTACATGTGTATTCCCAGTATAAAACAGTAGCCAAGTAATCTCACAAGCAAGCTATAATGCTGTAAGACAATGCAAGAACCAGTTGGGTTCAGCTGATTTGTGGGATAGGCTTCTCTGCATGCTCTCACCCTTTGAAGAGTGCAAGTTCGCTTGACACTTCAATAGGAGCATTCCCTCAGCAAGTGATCCAGCTTGAGCGTGGAAGGGAGAGGAAGCCACAACAGGACAGTCATGGAGCAGAGCATGTAATCCAGTGCTTCAGCATCCATCTTACCTCATGGCAACTTGCTTATGTGGCCATATTCAAAAGTGGTCTTTGTACATAGAGCAGAGGAGTAATAGATGGGGTAAAAATGATTAATTACCATGTGTAATTTGTTTTGAGAATCACACTTAAGAGCTTTCCAATTAATTTTCAGACATTGATTTTCAGAATGAAACCTATGACCTCAAATATTCATGAATCCAAAGTTGTGGGCTTGTATTATTGTCAAAATATCAGGGGATTCAAAGAAATCCTTTATAAACTAGTCAAAACACTTTTGAAAGGCAGTTTGAAAATATACTGGAAATACATAGATGGTAAGCAATTCTATGAAAATGGTCAGCCAGTGTCAGAATTTCAAAACTCAAATAGCTGAATGAGAATTTGGACCAAGCACACATAATTTAACAGAGAAGCTAATGATCTATTAGAAAAATGTTGTTAGGAGTGTAGTAATTGGGATTAGATCACTTTCTGAAAAACAGGAATTGTGGGGCTTTATGCCCAAAGCCAGTGTATCTGATCACAGTAATTGTCCCTGACCTTTAGATGCAGTAATGCCATGTACTAACTTTCCAACCATATATACTGTCTTCAGTTGTTCTGCACAGTTGCACCAAATGTGTGAGCAGGACCTTGGATGTCACACTGCAAAATTCTCTGCATGATTTATCTAACAGAATAAATCAAATAAATAAGCATTTAATAAAGCCCAGGCTTCAGTCTTCTCTCCACCGATCATGGTGGCCAAGAAAATAGCCTCTTTAGATTGCAGAAAATACCTTTCTGCACAATCCCAGAAACAAAGCTATATGCATTGCAAGATGATTTCAACTAATTATTCAGGTTTTTGTAATCCTCTCTCTTCTTTTGGATGTGGATCTGATCAGAATTCTTTTCAAGGCAATCTTTTGCTTTATGAATTCTTTTGATAGGAGATTGGCCCACTATGGGCTAACAGATCAGGCTCAGGCACTACAAACACTGAAAACAATGCAAAACCAGCAGAAAAACAATTGTTTTCTTGCAGCGTCAGGTAAGTAGTTGAATGTTTTCTTCAATTGTAGCAGTTCCATGAATCTAAGATGATGGACTTACTTGTCAACATGTGTGGTACTGTTTGTCTTAATCAAAGTGAAACTGTAAGTCATTACTTCTAACAGTCTATGCAATGTTGTAATCCTTTAGTACCGGTATTTGTTATATTTTTACATGCTTTTAAGAATTTAAGTGTTTTTCTAAATTGTGATATATTGCGGGACAAACTGAAGATTAGGAATGATGGTTTTTGAAAGTTAGATGCAAGACCGACAATGCACCTGGTTTGGACTCACTCTTTTGAAATTTAGTACATAAATTCTGTCATGCTGTAAAAATGGTGGTTGCTCTTACTGATCCTCAAAGCTAAATGTGGTTTCAATTTTATTTTTACTTGGTTGGGGTGGTTTTTTTTCTTTTATAGAGAACATCCAAGTGCCAAATGACTGCTTTGAATGACTGTGAGTCATTATGGTCCACCATTTGACCAAGCTAAAGCTTGTTCTTTGTTACTTCAGGAGATACACTTACACTGTAATTGCTAGGTTTTGCTTAATACGATACTGTTGCTGGTGTTCCTTGGTGGAGATACCACACATCAGCAGTCCTGGGTCACCATCTGGAAATCCATAAGCTGCCATTATATGCTAATTACTTAAAGCCCCTACTGTGCTACCAACTGTTTGAGCTACCTGTACAACACTGATTCACAACCTTACTGCTCTGAAAAAAATGACAACATACTATATGTTCCTGGACTTGTCCCTTCCAGGCTTTGGCTGCCTCCTTTCTGTTCCTGTCTACCTTTTCATCACAAGACTGCTAAGCATTTTCAGGAACATGTATAGAGGCACCAGAGTTGGTCCTGTATAGAAACAGAAAATCTCCCGCAGGACATGACTCCGTGGACTTTGTGCCTCAAGTAAAATATCATCATGCCTTCATGAGCAGTATTACAGCACCACCACACTTTTAAATCTATCAAGGTCATCTCTTAGAGGAATTTCAAAAGTAATGGAGGGTTTTATCTCATATTCATTAAAGTCATGGATGTGATCACTGATGGATGCTGTGATTGCTACTGACTGCCATGGGTCCTTGATGTGGGCCACAGAATTCAGTTTTCCAAGGGCTGCTAGCCCACAGGTTGTGTTTTTCTAACGAGCATCTAACCACACACTGTGCAGTTCTGACACCAATACCAGCCTCACCTTCATCAAATAGGAACACTGATGTTCAATAAGCCACTAAATGGTCCTGGAGAGACGTACTAGAAAAACAATGGGCAACACATTTTTGAATCATTTACTCCATCGGGAATAGGTTTGTCAATGAGAAACTTTTCTCTGTCTCAAGAAACTTTTGTATCTGAGTGCACAGCAAGAAGAGAGCTGGCATTTTTAGACAAAAAATAATGATGGGGCCATGTAACTGGCAGTAAAAATACATCCTGAAATTCTTAAAAGAGCTGAAGTTGTGTATAATAATTTAGGTTTTTTACAGTCATAAAGCCTAATCTACATTTCTTATTTAAACAGTATTTCCAGCAGTGAGTCCAGAACTAGATATATAAACAGGGTTATCAATTCTACTATACAAAGACACTTGGCAAACTTTTATCTTACAAATGTATTTGCATATGAATAGCATTTATAGACTAAATTAAAATAATATTTTTTTCATTTTGTTTTTTCATCAATGCTGTTTGTCAAGCAGGCCATACTCCTATACACCATTGTGTTCTGGAGCTGACCTGCATTCCTTTCAAACCATTTAATCACACACAGCTGACTAACATTCCTGTATAAAACCACCTAATCAAATGCATTACAAATACCCCAAATGGTTACTTAATCTCCATATATGTACAAGTGTGAAATGTGCAGTGTCCAAACATGCCCTTTCATAAAAGCAAATGACATAAAAGTGGAAGACTTGCCCAAAGTAAACCTTTCTCCCCCTCAATACACATACATTTTTAAGGCAGTTAAGATAGTGTTGCCCCACATATGCATATGAAGATTAGAATCCATCACTGTAATTCATATTCAACCTTTTTATTCGTATGTATCTTAAAAATGAAATTTAAGAAGAAAGAAAGATAACAGCTTTCCACTTCTGGGTAAGTACATTAAATAAGCTGCAAAATATTTGAAAATGCATGACACTGCAGCACCTAGACAGTTAAATAACAGCATGGAGGACTATTTCCTTTCATCACTGGGTTCAGATGACAAGATTCTCAGGGTTGTTACTGCCTGATGATTGTGTCTCAGGTTGAAGCAGAATAAGTGAGGGGGTTTATGCTCGTTAGCACACTTTGATTAGCACTTTCACTAGAAATCCCAGCAGGAAAAACAGAGAACCAGTGAGCTGGAGGCTGAACTGTTTTCCCAGCTCCCAGAGATACTCATCCAGAGCAGTGCTACGTGCTGATGGATGTGGGTATACTCGTGGTACTACTGAGTATGTTCTATGTTTCTGTGGGCAGTAGTTTTCTAAAACACCAAACTAGCATAAATTCACTTAATTTCCTGCATCTCTTAGGCTTTTGCTGTGCTTGCTCGTCAGAGTAATTTTCTCAGTCTAAGATGTACTGCATTTGAAAAGTAAAAGCAGACAAAAGCAGGGGGAGGTGGAGAGGTATATAAAAGGATACACTTCAGAGACGGGATGGAAAATGTGCCTATGAACAGTAAGAGAAAAACAAATTAAAAAAAATCAAAAAACCACCAAGAAAAGGCTAGCTACCAAGAGGAAAAGCAGCCAAAGGTTCAGTTGTCTGCTCCTCTCCTGTAGCCACCGGATGCCCAGGTGGTAGGACGTTACTCGGGCTAACCTACAGGAGGATTCCTTTCTTCGTGTGGTCCCTGCAGCCCCTGAGGCACAGCCCGTGGGTCTCTGCCAGGCTCACCAGCACCTGCAGCCGCAGAGCGCAGGAGCACCTCTACCTACCCTCAGCACCGTGCGAGAAAACGAGCGTTCCTCGGCAAGGCAGGTGCGACCAGCCCGACGGGAAGGGTTCAGGGATGCCACCACCTCCGCCCTCACGAACCAGAAGGCAGCAGCGGG
>NW_008654317.1:0-4854 GCF_000695815.1 Acanthisitta chloris | reverse complement strand
GTCTCAGCCCATCAATCCAGCCTGTCCCAGCAGCTCCCAGAAACCTCCATTATGGTTCTATTCACTCCTAGTATTATCCCAGTCATGTCCAGTCACTTCCAGCATGATCCCAGTATGACTTCAGTCACTATGATCGCAGTCACCCCCAGTATGGTTCCAGTCATGCCCAGTATGATCCCAGCATTTCCAGCCACTCCCAGTAGGATCAGAGTATAATCCCAGTCATTCCCGGTATGAATCTAGTTAATCCAAGTTGGATCTTGGTATGACCACAGCATGGGCCAAGCTGCTCCCAGTATGATTCCTCTAGCCCTGCACAAGGTTCCAGTCACTCCTGGTGTATCCCAGTCCTCCCAATGACACCCCTGAATGCTCCCAGTCACTCCCAGGTGCTTCCAGCACGATCTGAGTTGCTCACAGACACTCCCAGTCACTCACAGTGTGCTCACAGTATGATCCCAGTCAACCCCAGCATGATCCCAGTTGCTCCCAGTATATCCTGGTTGCACCCAACATGGTCCTGGTCACTCACAGTATGATCCCTGTATGAGTCCTTTATGACCCCAGACTCCTTCACCATGGTCCAAGCCACACCAAGTTGCCCCATATAGACCCAGTCACTCCCAGCATGGTCCCAGTCACTTTGTGTCACACTATGCATCTGAGACTGAGGGTTTCTATGATCCCAAGCTGTTCCCAGTCTTTTCCCTGTCAGTCCCAGCTGGAATGCCCAGCATTTCAGTTGCCCTCTGCATGGTTGTAGTCATTCCCAGTCACTCCTACTTACCTCAGCATGCTTCCAGATGCCCCCAGTATGATCCCAGTCGCCTGCAGCACGTGCCGCATCACTCCCAGTTTCTTCTGGTTGCTTTGAGCATGATTGCAGTTGCTTCCAGTTGCTCCCAAGAGCCCTCAGTGTGGTGCCAGTTGCTCCCAGACACACCCAGTATGATCCCCGTCACACCCAGCATCATTCCACTCACTTCCAGTTACTCCCAATAGGATCCCAGTTGCCCCCAGGATAGGTTCAGTTGCTGTCACTCACCCCCCAGAATGCCCCCAGCCACTCCCAGTTGCTTCCAGCTTGATTCAAGTTGCTCATAGCCATTCCTAGTTACCCTCTGTGTGGCCCCAGTTGCTCCCAGTACATGCCAGTTGCCCCCAGCATGGTCCTAGTCATTCTCAGTATGATGCCTTTCACCCTCAGTGTGGTCCAAGTTTCTCCCCACATGATCCTAGTTGGAACCAGCATGTGCCCAGTTGATCCCAGTCGCCCCAGTGTGATTCCAGTTGCTCCCAGTTTCCCTAGCATAGTCCCAGTCATTACCTGGATGACCTCAATCTTCCCCAGCATGGTCCCAGTCCCATGGGAGGATTAAGGCCACTCCCAGGAAGAGCCAACCACCCAGGGCTGCACTGCTGCCACTTGCTACTACTGGTGTCTCCTTCCCACATGAAGGAAATGAGACTGCTCTGTGCACTAGTAGGGATGGAGAATCCACCACCTCCCCAAGCAACATATTGCAATGCCTGAGAAGGAACAAGGATGTGACCAAACCAAAGAAAACTTGACCTTTGGTCACAGAGTTGCCAGGGTTGGAAGGGACTTCTGGGAGATCATCTAGTCCAACCCCTGGCCTAGACAGGCTCAAAAAAGGTCAGAGGTCAGAGGCTTCTGAATAAAACCAAGGGTTTTTATTCCAAAAATGATCAACTGGCACAGCAAAAAGTCTCCTCAAGTGTGGCGTGTACTGTGCTCCTTTGATTGCTTCGCTGCAACTGTCAGAGGGGTCAGGCTGAAGAGAGGCTTGGCTGAGGACAGAAATGGATGCTGCCCAGAGGACAACAGAAAAAAAACCAAAACAACCATTACCTTCCAAACTCACGTTCCTCCCAGGCTCTGCTGCAATGAGACAAGGGGCAATGGTTTTAAACTGAAGAGAGGGGAGGTTGAGACTAGAGCTAAGGAAGAAGTTGTTGACAAGGAGACTGAGGAAACACTGGTACAGAGATGTGGGATGTGCTCCGTCCCTGGAAACATTCCAGGCCAGGTCAGGCAGCCTCTGAGCAACCTCATCTCCTTGAAGATGTCCCTGCTGATTGCAAGCAGCGGCTCTAGGTGACCTTAAAAGGTCCCTTCCAACCCAAACCAGTCTAGGATTCTTCTCACTTTTCACCAGAAAGGCACCAAGACCGGACATTAACAGGAGGGGTTGGGGCACCTGGGCAGTTCAGCTGAGGACCGATCCCTCGGGCACTGTTCCACCCGCAGCCCCTCCCCATGTTACCTCCAGCAGCTCCTGGGCAGACCAGCGCCACTCCTCCTCTGGCTCCAGGCAGCACATGAGGAAGTCGCACAACAGAGCCGACAGGCGCTTGGGCTCCTGCAGCCGTGGGGTCCCGTTCTCCCAGATCAGACAGAGAGCCTGGACAAAAGCAAACACCAGACTCCACCACTTCCATCCCCAGAACTGCTCACATCCACCTCATTTTGTAAGCTACAGTGGCACAAGAGCTGCAACAACTTCAAACCCAAAGCAAACTGTTGCCTGAGAATTAACAGTATTTGCCTGTGCTAAGGCTCGAGTCCTCCGGGAATTCCCTCCCACCATGGGCACACACATCCAGCTGCTCATCCCCACACACAGTCCCTCTGTGCACACACAGGCCAGTGCAAATGCTTGAAAATTGGCCTCTTAGCACAGCTGGAGTTTGCTTGAAGTAAGGAGGCTCTCCCTCCACCATCTCCATGGCCACAATCCCCAGAGACCATAAGCACAGCCGCTCACAACTTCCAGGGCCAACCAGTGAGCAGTGCCCACCATGGATCTCTGCTGACCCAGCACAGGGCTGAGCTGCGCAGACAGGCCAAAATCACCTGAGCACACAAACAAACACTGTTCAGGTCAGCTGGAATGAGAAAACCAAGCACCACAATTCCCTCCTCTGAGAAGGCAGTACTGAATCCAGCTGGAAAAGCGGCCGTGCTCTGCTTCCTCAGGGCTGGAGCCAAGCAAATAGGAAAATCACCTGTCCAGATAGCTGACAAGGTTGGGATTCTTCTGCTCCGTCATCACCAGGATCTCAGTCACAGTTTGGTTCTTGTGCTTCTGGCGCCTGAGATGCATTTTCTTGATGGCCATCTAAAACAACATTGAAGACCATTCACTGGAGAAGTCTGTGACATGAGACCACAACCAACAGGGAGCAAAGTGTTTTGGGAATGAGGGAGTGGAGCTTTGCCAAACTGCCTTGGGATTCAGCCTTGGAGCTGAGTCACTGACATGACAACAGCCCACTTCTTCACTCACTTGGGTGCCACTTCCAGGACACATGGCCTCGGAAACTCTGGGAAAATGATACCTCAGCTATCAACCACCAAGCTCGAACAACGCTCTCTGCACCTATGTTCTTCTCCAATGGCCTTAGTTTAGCACCACAACTATTATTCATATGCATTTGGCAAACAGGAAGCGATTTTGGTCCTGTCTGTGCTTCTGAGAAACAGCCTTGACAGAAAAACTCTAGCTACCACCCAAAGCTCCAGACACAGCTCACGCCAGAGGGGAAAACAAACAAGAGCTGCATAACCAGCTGGGGGTGTTGACACTCACCTCTCCTCCCGTGGCAGTGTCAGGGGCTCTATAGACTGTTCCAAAAGCCCTAGTAACAAAACAGCAGCAAAGAAAGAAGATGACGTTTAGTCCCTGGCAGTGAAAGCCCAGACACGAGATCTCTGCTGTCTGCAGGCTTTATACAACACCCTGGTTCACCAACTCTTCATCCAACAGCACAGCAGCCCAGCAGCCCTCTGCCATGCAGGTGTCCAAGAGAAAACTCAAATGCACCTGCTAAATTTATTAGTTTAAAACCTGAGGCTGGTGTGAGTGTTTAAGGAACTGGAAAATAATAGAGCTCATTCTTCTCCAGCTCCTGCCTAAAACCTGCAGGATCCACAAGCCCTCTGCCATGAGCAGATGAGGCATTTTCCCCTCAAGTGCATTGGCACTGGGGCTTACTGAATTCTAGAGCTTTGCTATCTGTGCTAGAAGAGAGAGTCAATTAGTTTGTCTCTGTTCAGTTTCTAAACAATGTAGTTTTAATCCTGACCACTGGATGCTTTTTGAAGCAAAACATTTGACAGAAATGTCATTGAGAACTGTTTTCTCTCCTGGAAATATACAGAAAATAAAGAAGATAGAGACTCAGAAAAAAGAGTGCGAGTTCCAAAGGCCTGGGTGAATTCTTGCACATCTTAAAGGGAGGGTGTTCAAGCCATGGGAAGGAGAAGCAGGATCCCTTACCTCCAGACTGACAGCTGCCATCTCTCCTTCAGCTATAGGCATGTCCCCAACAAGACCCTGCAAACTGCCTCTGTCCACACCTTCCATCACCAGCCAGAGACCCTCATCCACAATGTAGCTGAAGGAGGAAAAGAATGGCATAGACATCAATGTGCACACTTAAATTACCTTCTGGAAAAGACTATGATCTGTAGGTTTATTTGGTTTAATCTGTAATAACATGAATGACTAAATACCTTAGAAAGGCCCGAAAGAGCATACACATCTATATATTAACCATATGGAGAACTGAAGTGTTTTTCCCTCTGTTGCTGACTTTATTGACATCAAGGCAGAGTATTCTGGGTTTACAGTAACACTGCAGATCTGACTGCGTAAGGGTCAGTGATACGGAAATGAATGCCTTTACATCCAGATTGGTTAGAGGCTGTTTTTTAAGTGATTGTTCCAAGTACCACAGAACCCAAGTCACTGACTCAGAACAGAAGGTGAAACACTGCAATGACTTCTGTGCCCTCTCACTCACACACACACACACAGAGCCCTGTGC